>NC_134267.1:247916926-248257298 GCF_031893055.1 Leptodactylus fuscus | reverse complement strand
TTCTTGATGACACTTTGACATACCAAAAACTAAAAGAAGATCCCACTTACATATTTTCAGCCACCCTATACGATCTTATAAGATCTGGAGTTAATCAGGGATTCTTAACGGAGAAAGAGGCAGAATATCTGCATGTACAGTTTCCAACAACTCCTATCTTCCATGGACTCCCCAAAGTTCACAAAAATACCTTTCCTCCACCACTTAGGCCCATTATAGCAGGGATAGGGTCCCTGAATGAACCCGTTTGTTCCTGGGTTGATGACATGTTGCAACCACTGGCTACTAGGGTACCAGGTTTCATAAGGGACACCAAGGATCTCTTAGATATCTTTCAAACCTTTGAATGGAGACCAGAATACCAATGGCTCACGTGCGACGTTGTGTCCCTTTACTCTTATTCTTATGGTAGTGTTGGAAGGGACCTCAAGGGCCATCGGGTCCAACCCCCTGAGTGCAGGTTTTCCTAAATCATCCCAGCTATATGTTTCTCCAGATTCCGCTTGAAGATACTCCAGCATAGCACACAGAACAGCACTAGAAGCATTGTCGTATAGTCTTTACTGCCACTCACAATACACTGAAGACTTTATCCAGTACATTCTGGAAGCCGTGCAATACCTCCTCTCTCATAACTAGTTCATGTTTGACAATAAATATTATCTTCAATTGTGTGGAGTCCCCATGGGGGCAAAATTCTCCCCTTCACTAGCTAATAGAAGCATGGGCTGGTGGGAGGAACAGACTATTGTTACACCATATAACCCTTTTCTTGATAATATCGTCCATTATGCCAGATATATTGATGATATGCTGCTGGTGTGGTCAGGGGAAGAGAAGACACTGACCACATCAGCAGCAACAGTCATAACCTCAGGTTTACATCTCAACTCAGCCCTACCAGCGTTGACTTTTTGGATATTACACTGATAGGTGATGTTACACGAGGGACAGTCGAATCTAAGCTTGGTGGAAACACCACTTTACATGCCAAAAGCCACCACCCCCAGCACACAATAAAATCCGTTCCAGTTGGGGAATTAACCAGGGCCAAAAGGATCTGTTCTCAAGAAGAGGACTATAATAAGGAATCCAATGTTATTTCCCATAGACTATATGCAAGGGGTTACACCAAATGGCACCTAGGTCGTGCAAAACACAGAACTACAACCAAGTCAAGAACAGATCTGCTTGACCACAAACCAAAAGTCACACGAAACAATGGTGCCATCTATTTCTCCACTCCTTATAGTCTGGATTATATAAACATCACCAAAACCATTAATAATCATCTAGCCATTGTGAGACAGGATGATACCCGTAACCATATCCTTAAAGATGGTTGTAAATATGTGGCCAGACGAGGGAGGACACTCGGTAACATTCTGTCACCCAGCCTTTCACTAAGCAATGAAACAGACCAGGATTCACCTCCTTATATGAAAGGCTTTTCCAAATGCGCTGGAAACAGAGGCAATATCTGCAAATCTGCCCTAAAAACCAATTGTTACACAGATTCCTCTTCTAATAACAAATCCTATATTAACCCCTTTCTGCGATTCAGACCATGTCATCTACTGAATCATCTGTAACATCTGCCACCTTACATATGTGGGCTGCACATCACGAGCATTAACGTCAAGACTCGCAGAACATATCAGGGGCTGCCAAAATATCAGCACACGCAATAAATCAGCAGCCTCAACACATTTAGAGACACACAATGGTAAGATCGGTGGTCTCCGCTGCCATGCCATAGAAATGGGGCTAAACCACACAGGGGGGGTAATTGGCAGCACAAGCTCGACAAGCGAGAGGCAGACTGGATATACACCCTGAACACCAGGTATCCATCAGGCAGGAATAAGAGAACCGATCTATCTTATTGTTATTAGTCATCTAACAGTGCCAGCGGTGTGCTTCCATACAATGGGATCCCCTCCCCCCCCCCACACGGGAGATAGAACAACTCCGCTCATACCATAGGAAATAGTAGGCCCTTACACAATTGGTCAATCGGCATCACGTGACTTCTTCATTTACAAACTGGAAGACACGGCCGGAGATACATTGGAGAGGAGAATACTGCTTAGATAGCAGGCAGCTCAGTGATTGGTCGCCTCAATCCTATGTGTAACACTAAGATCAGGAGGCCTCTCCAGGAATGGCCATCTGTAATCACATGGCTTCACACTAAGGATGAACCATATTGGGTTTAACTCCATGTATACATATACACTAGAGTAAGCTCCCCCTCAGCTCCGTCCTAGATATGAGCCATTCTCTAAACTACAATGTCATAGCCCAATGGAAATCGGTAGGCGGCCTCCTCATTGGGTAATAAGACACCTATACTGTACAATGAGCAAGGTAGGCCCTATCGTGATTGGTCCATTCGTAACACGTGACCTCCTGCCGAAAGCATCTGTGTACCAGGCGGCCTCCTCATTGGGTAATAAGACACCTATACTGTACAATGAGATAAGTAAGCCCTTGTCTGATTGGTCAACTTCCAACATGTGATTTTCTGTCAGAATCGTCTCCCCACTAGGTGGCCCTCTCACTGGGTAACAATATATCTATGCTGTATAATGGGCCCTCATGTGATTGGCCAACTTCTGACATGTGACTTTCTGTTAGAGGTATCTCATTGGATAATAATATTCTATATTGCACAATGAGATAAGTAGGCACGTTCGTGATTGGTCCATTCGTAACACGTGACCTCCTGCTGAAAGCATCTGTGTACCAGGCGGCCTCCTCATTGGGTAATAATACACCTATACTGTATAATGAGATAAGTAGGCACGTTCGTGATTGGTCCATTCGTAACACGTGACCTCCTGCTGAAAGCATCTGTGTACCAGGCGGCCTCCTCATTGGGTAATAATACACCTATACTGTATAATGAGATAAGTAGGCACGTTCGTGATTGGTCAACTCCCAACATGAGATTTTTTGTCAGAAGTGTATTTCTTACTAATGTACTACACACAATTCTTCAGTAATGCCGACTTACAGGTATGGGGGTTATAGCATGTCCCCTCTCAGCTCCGCCCACACAATTCTTCAGTAATGCCGACTTACAGGTATGGGGGTTATAGCATGTCCCCTCTCAGCTCCGCCCACACAATTCTTCAGTAATGCCGACTTACAGGTATGGGGGTTATAGCATGTCCCCTCTCAGCTCCGCCCACACAATTCTTCAGTAATGCCGACTTACAGGTATGGGGGTTATAGCATGTCCCCTCTCAGCTCCGCCCACGTTACGGGCTCTATCTCCATAATATGAATGATGGGCTGCCACCCCATTGGCCGCTGAGGTAGGAGGCATTATGATGATTGGCTCATACCAACGTCAATCAGAAGCAGCTATAGAACGCTTGATACAACTCATGTTTATTACACCCAGACAAGTTCTCTTTCAGGTCCGCAACCATCACCGACTATAGGCGGAGCTTATGGTAGACTCTTCTCTGATTGGCCCAAAGTTTGGATCTTGTTGTCCCTTCTGAGAATAAAGTACATTCACACTAATATAACATTAATAACGACAATAAAATCATCACACACACGATTTTTTCCTTTTTTCATTTTTCCATTCAGTACATATCTATTATTTCATATCATTGTAATTATTGTATATTCTAACACTGAGAAGACGAGGTCTAATTCAATACTTTTGTACTTTATGTCGCACATCTTCAGATTAATCTTCTCCGTAGCAATAATATTTACATAAAAACACAACAATCAACGGGAGAAATCTCTGGAGGAACAACATTGGCTCCACCGTAGATAGTGACCACTTCTGTAGGGAGGTGATTTTTAACCCTTTGTTTGTATGTCTTGTATTTTTTGTATATAAAGCTTTTATCTGATAGTTACTAACATGCCATGATTAAGGTGCCTCGGCACTGAAACGCGTTGGCGTGAACAGTACCACCTCAGCACATGGACCCTATACACCAGGCATGTCAGACTCAGGGTACCCCGAGGGCCACATGAGTAACAAGAGCGAGGGCCGCGCAAAGCAACTAATGTCACACACGTATTTTAACAGCCGTCATGAAAACAGGATATGAAGTAGTAATATGTAACAGCAACTAATAGATTTCACAAAAATACAGCAATTAAAAACTAAACATTTATTTGCTATCATTTTTTTCAATCTTTTTTAGATGATAAGTGGTGATTAGTCAGCCTTGTTCTCTGAGAAGATTTTGTTAGTTTCATAAAAGAAAATTATCTGTTTACATATACACCCTTCATCTGCCCCCAGATTCATGCCCCTCCATCTCTGCCCCCAGATTCAAGTCCCCCCATCTCTGCCCCCAGATTCATGTCCCCCCCATCTCTGCCCCCAGATTCATGTCCCCTCCATCTCTGCCCCCAGATTCATGTCCCCTCCATCTCTGCCCCCAGATTCATGTCCCCCCATCTCTGCCCCCAGATTCAAGTCCCCCCATCTCTGCCCCCAGATTCATGTCCCCCCCATCTCTGCCCCCAGATTCATGTCCCCTCCATCTCTGCCCCCAGATTCATGTCCCCTCCATCTCTGCCCCCAGATTCATGTCCCCCCCATCTCTGCCCCCAGATTCATGTCCCCTCCATCTCTGCCCCCAGATTCATGTCCCCCCATCTCTGCCCCCAGATTCATGTCCCCCCATCTCTGCCCCCAGATTCATGTCCCCACATCTCTGCCCCCAGATTCATGTCCCCTCCATCTCTGTCCCCCAGATTCATGTCCCCCCCTCCATCTCTGCCCCCCAGATTCATGTCCCCACATCTCTGCCCCCAGATTCATGTCCCCCCTCCATCTCTGCCCCCCAGATTCATGCCCCTCCATCTCTGCCCCCAGATTCATGTCCCCCCTCCATCTCTGCCCCCCAGATTCATGTCCCTCCATCTCTGCCCCCAGATTCATGTCCCCACATCTCTGCCCCCAGATTCATGTCCCCCCATCTCTGCCCCCAGATTCATGTCCCTTCCATCTCTGCCCCCAGATTCATGTCCCTCCATCTCTGCCCCCAGATTTATGTCCCCCCTCCATATCTGCCCCCAGATTCATGTCCCCACATCTCTGCCCCCAGATTCATGTCCCCCCTCCATCTCTGCCCCCCAGATTCATGCCCCTCCATCTCTGCCCCCA
Organism: Leptodactylus fuscus; assembly: GCF_031893055.1. Taxonomy (NCBI): domain Eukaryota; kingdom Metazoa; phylum Chordata; class Amphibia; order Anura; family Leptodactylidae; genus Leptodactylus; species Leptodactylus fuscus. The sequence goes on along the minus strand of NC_134267.1, from coordinate 248,252,146 downwards.
GATTCATGTCCCTCCATCTCTGCCCCCAGATTCATGTCCCCACATCTCTGCCCCCAGATTCATGTCCCCCCTCCATCTCTGCCCCCATATTCATGTCCCTCCATCTTTGCCCCCAGATTCATGCCCCTCCATCTCTGCCCCCAGATTCATGCCCCTCCATCTCTGCCCCCAGATTCATGTCCCCCCTCCATCTCTGCCCCCCAGATTCATGTCCCTCCATCTCTGCCCCCAGATTCATGTCCCTCCATCTCTGCCCCCAGATTCATGTCCCTCCATCTCTGCCCCCAGATTCATGTCCCTCCATCTCTGCCCCCCAGATTCATGTCCCTCCATCTCTGCCCCCACATTCATATCCCCCATCTCTGCCCCCAGATTCATGTCCCCCCCATCTCTGCCCTCAGATTCATGTCCCCCATCTCTGCCCTCAGATTCATGTCCCCCTATCTCTGCCCCCAGATTCATGTTCCCCCTCCATCTCTGCCCCCAGATTCATGTCTACTCCATCTCTGCCCCCAGATTCATGTCCCCCCTCCATCTCTCCCCCCAGATTCATGTCCCCCCATCTCTGCCCCCAGATTCATGTCCCCCCCATCTCTGCCCCCAGATTCATGTCCCCCCTCCATCTCTGCCCCCAGATTCATGTCCCCCCTCCATCTCTGCCCCCAGATTCATGTCCCCTCATCTCTGCCCCCAGATTCATGTCCCCTCCATCTCTGCCCCCAGATTCATGTTCCCACATCTCTGCCCCCAGATTCAAGTCCCTCCATCTCTGCCCCCAGATTCATGTCCCCCCATCTCTGCCCCCAGATTCATGTCCCTCCATCTCTGCCCCCAGATTCATGTCCCCTCCATCTCTGCCCCCAGATTCATGTCCTCTCCATCTCTGCCCCCAGATTCATGTCCCCTCCATCTCTGCCCCCAGATTCATGTCCCTCCATCTCTGCCCCCAGATTCATGTCCCTCCATCTCTGCCCCCATATTCATGTCCCCTTCATCTCTGCCCCCAGATTCATGTCCCCTCCATCTCTGCCCCCCAGATTCATATCCCCCATCTCTGCCCCCAGATTCATGTCCCCCCATCTCTGCCCCCAGATTCATGTCCCCTCCATCTCTGCCCCAGATTCATGTCCCTCCATCTCTGCCCCCAGATTCATGTCTCCTCCATCTCTGCCCCCAGATTCATGTCCCTCCATCTCTGCCCCCAGATTCATGTCCTCCCCATCTCTGCCCTCAGATTCATGTCCCCCATCTTTTCCCCCAGATTCATGTCCCCTCCATCTCTGCCCTCAGATTCATGTCCCCTACATCTCTGCCCCCAGATTCATGTCCTTCCATCTCTGCCCCCAGATTCATGTCCCCTCCATCTCTGCCCCCAGATTCATGTCCCTCCATCTCTGCCCCCAGATTCATGTCCCTCCATCTCTGCCCCCAGATTCATGTCCCCTCAATCTCTGCCCCCAGATTCAAGTCCCCCCATCTCTGCCCCCAGATTCATGTCCCTCCATCCCTGTCCCCAGATTCATGTCCCTCCATCTCTGCCCCCAGATTCATGTCCCCTCCATCTCTGCCCCCAGATGCATGTCCCTCCATCTCTGCCCCCAGATTCATGTCCCCTCCATCTCTGCCCCCAGATTCATGTCCCTCCATTTCTGCCCCCAGATTCATGTCCCTTCCATCTCTGCCCCCAGATTCATGTCCCCCATCTCTGCCCCCAGATTCATGTCCCCCATCTCTGCCCCCAGATTCATGTCCCTCCATCTCTGCCCCCAGATTCATGTCCCCTCCATCTCTGCCCCCAGATTCATGTCCCCTCCATCTCTGCCCCCAGATTCATGTCCCCCATCTCTGCCCCAGATTCATGTCCCCCCATCTCTGCCCCCAGATTCATGTCCCCTCCATCTCTGCCCCCAGATTCATGTCCCCTCCATCTCTGCCCCCGATTCATGTCCCCGCATCTCTGCCCCCAGATTCATGTCCCCTCCATCTCTGACCTCAGATTCATGTCCCCCCATCTCTGCCCCCAGATTCATTTCCCCCCATCTCTGCCCCCAGATTCATGTCCCCCCATCTCTGCCCCCAGATTCATGTCCCCTCCATCTCTGCCCCCAGATTCATGTCCCCTCCATCTCTGCCCCCGATTCATGTCCCCGCATCTCTGCCCCCAGATTCATGTCCCCTCCATCTCTGACCTCAGATTCATGTCCCCCCATCTCTGCCCCCAGATTCATTTCCCCCCATCTCTGCCCCCAGATTCATGTCCCCCCATCTCTGCCCCCAGATTCATGTCCCCTCCATCTCTGCCCCCAGATTCATGTTCCCTCCATCTCTGCCCCCGATTCATGTCCCCGCATCTCTGCCCCCAGATTCATGTCCCCTCCATCTCTGACCTCAGATTCATGTCCCCTCCATCTCTGCCCCCGATTCATGTCCCCGCATCTCTGCCCCCAGATTCATGTCCCCTCCATCTCTGACCTCAGATTCATGTCCCCCCATCTCTGCCCCCAGATTCATTTCCCCCCATCTCTGCCCCCAGATTCATGTCCCCCCATCTCTGCCCCCAGATTCATGTCCCCTCCATCTCTGCCCCCAGATTCATGTCCCCTCCATCTCTGCCCCCGATTCATGTCCCCGCATCTCTGCCCCCAGATTCATGTCCCCTCCATCTCTGACCTCAGATTCATGTCCCCCATCTCTGCCCCCAGATTCATTTCCCCCCATCTCTGCCCCCAGTGTCATGCCGTCCCCTCCTTCATCTGCCCTGTTTCACGTTCCACCTCTATGTGCACACACATTAAAGAGGACCTTCTTCACAGAACAGCCAATCGCGCTGTGCTGTGAGAGCTGGTAGGAACGCCCCCTCCCTCTGCTCGCAGTACTCCCGGCTCTCACAGCACAGCGCGATTGGCTGTGCTGTGAAGAAGGACGTCTCTGACTGAGTGTCAGAAACGCCCTTCTGACCATAGAAGAGCTACGGTACCGGGACCGTAAGCTCTTCACACTGGGCACACATCGGGAAAGCCGACAGTGCACTGAACTCAGCACACTGTCAGCTTTCCGGCTGTATATAGAACTGCCTTACCTTGTCCGATGACTCCGAGTCCTCGCTCCCCCGCCACACTCTCTCTCTCTCGCGCACGCGCTAACAGTCGTAGACGCGATCTGACGTCATCACGTCACATCACGTCTACACAGCAGCGTGTAGCCTGAGTATTGCACCTCTGTGGCCTGCACAAAAGTTTCAAACTTTGTCTCTAAACTTTAGAGACAAAGTTTGAGACTTTTGTGCGGGCCGCAGATATGCCTGTAAAGGGCCGCATGTTTGACATGCCTGCTATACACCATTGAGATGTCTGTAAGAGCAAAGTTTTTTAATGAAAATTAATAAAGACGAAGTTTTAATTTAAAAACCCACAAGGAGTTCCGGGTTCTGGATTTTCTTCCTTTCTACTGCAACTGCTATAGCTCCAACCGGAGGGAACTTTTTTCCTGTCGTGTTACAGACAGACAGGCAATCGCTGACGTGTTTCCAGGCCCGTGGCTTCTTACTCATAGCATGTGTGAAACGGCTAGAATACCACAAAGTTATATTGTACCTGTCATACTGAATCCAATATGGCCGCCCGCTGGTGCTCTTAACCCTTCAAATACAGAACAAAACACAGAGACCCCTGTGTATATACCCCAAATACATCGCAGCATGGACACGCAATATGATCAGACACGCAATAAACATGTATAGAAGACATTAGTATAAGACCTGGTCAGCCTCCGGGGGGTGCCTTTCTGCCGCGAGGAGCGTTGGTGAGGATTGCGGCCTACCTCTTCTCCACGAGGCCATCGGCAATTTCCCAGCTTCCGGTGCGGCCGCACGGCGTACCCTCCACGCTGCAGCCTGGATCCTGCTGCAACAAGCCTCTGGCCTGCCTGGCTGCAGGCATAGCAGCCCCTGTCTTCTCCTGGAACGCTGCCTGCTGCTCCTATCCTCCCCGGTCTGTGTGCTGTGGACTGTTGACGCTTGCTGGTGAGTGCCGCTACGGCTAGGGGCCATCTCCTTCTCACATCCTGCCTGTGGAAGTACTACTGTCAGGGTCGAATTCGACAGCACGGGTCAATCAGTCAGATCCAAATTAGTATTAGCATGTGTGCACCGCGCTAAGAATGACACAGACACTCAGTTCCGTTTTCAATCCCAGCTCATGCTATATCATCGCCTCCATAGCACTGAACTAACTTTATTTGACGTCACACATAGTTATACAGGAAAGGAAAAGAAAGGGTTAATGCATAATATAACATGAAATTCTTCACATGATTGGCTCTTGATCATGACGTATAACAGGTTGTAGTCTTGGTTACAATCTAAGGAATTCAGCAAAACATGAGAGTCAGCGCCATCTTATAATACATTCTTTATTCCAAAGCTGATAGTCTTTAGTTTTAAAGGAAAATTAGTATTTTCAACATAACATAAAATATAACATGCTATAATCGTGACCTGAGCTCTGACATTCCCCCCTAAATACTAATTTTCCTTTCCCTGCTCCTCTGGGGCCTACTGATCTGTCCCAATGCGGTACACTGTTCCTTCACCCGTTGGGTGACAGCTTATCCCTTGTGGATAAGTTCCCACTTAAAGGTCTTTCACATAGAGAAGTCAGATCCTAACTGTCCCTAAAGCAACTCCGTGTATTCTCAGGGGAAACTTTCACATTGTCATACACTTTTATTGTCGTCTCCATATCAGTCTCAGGTCTCATTGTCCAAATCCACAGTCTTGTTTATCATCCCCTTTAGACACGGGATTACACCGATGGATATCACTAACAGGATCAGTTTGTACGTTGCATAAAATATAACAGGAATATAAGTGCAAATTCATCCAACAGTCTTTTAGGTTCTTTCCTCGAGGTCCATATCCTCTAACAGTTTATTGTCCAGTTTGTCCTTAAGAACATTATCGGGTGGGTAAAGGTTTAAGGTTTTCCTTATAATCTCACAGCCGTTCTGGTTCAACAGGAACCGGAAGTGACCATCGAATCTTATATATCTCTTTATCTCCATCCAATCTCTGGGTTTTAGTTTATAAGTTCCTTCCTCTGACTCAAACCCTGGAGGGAAAAGGGAAAAACTCAAGAATATACATTAATCCTATGTCTTTGATGATTCGTCACATAATCAGTCAGCACACCATATTACATCTGGAACATTTATAAAAAATACAATCCAAAGACAGGGCTAAATATCAATTTTCCTATTTTCAACTTAGTGTGAAACACACTGCATACTTATGGAGAATAGATTCAGGTAACCAATAATGACACACGTAGACATGTCTGCCCCAGAACTAGTGGACTTTGTACACCATAAAATCTGAAAGAGCAATATGGGGGGTAAAAACACTTTTTATATTCCCATGGTAAACATTTCTTCATTACCTGTCTTGTCTATGGCGGCTTTCCTCACCAGATACGCCCCAGATCATCCCAACAAGAAACCAACACACAAGCACATACTTATACCGTCTCACTGTATATACCCAACCTGCAATCTCTGGAACAGGTACAAGGGCTTCAGGCCTGACTCTGTGGCCTAGCACATGCCATGCGGGCTCACATATATATATCTGACTATAGTGATGCTAAATCCTGCAGCTGCCCATCCTCCGCTCACCAGGTCACACATGGCTACTTCTAAACAGTACACTTAGTAAGAAGCTGCTTATGCCATAAGTGGGAACAATGTTCTCAGTACATACTCTCTTACCACCAGACACCAGGACTTGTACCTCCTCTTTCCAAGTCTCCTTTCCTCCTGGACCATTTTCGGTGCATCAGTGTCGTAAAACCTGAAAAGAGAGCTAAAAGGTTTTGGGTCTAGCATGGTGACCCCTGTGGTTACATGTCCCCTAGGCCTATGCAGCTGGGTTAGTGGCAGTGTCTGCCCACATGCTATCTCTACTTTCTCTCATATCAGCCATGGCGTGTGCCATGACTTCTGACTTCTGCCCTCCAGATCGGACCATAATTCTACTATATCAAACACCTACCCTCAGACATTGCACCATGTTCAAGCGATGGCTTCAAGTTCAGCTGAGACCCGTGGAGTCCCATAATAGGTCTCCTTACGCTTGGTCTACCTCATATACGGTGACTGTGGCATATCTGATGCAGGATCCATCATCTTTCCCAAATCCAAGACCATCTATAATAGAGCTTAATCAAAAAGTTATCAATAGATTCATATCAGCAACATTTTCTTAAGTTATCTTAGTCTTCTTCACTCCCCCTTGAAGATATTGATAACATCACGGTTCGGTTGTGTCAATGCCCAAACAACCATATACTGAATGCTGCATGCACCTCTATGGGAATGGGGTAGGAAAACTCTCCCTGGCGCTACTGGCTGACTAGGCCCTGCCTGCGGGTGTTGGTCGGCTGTTCCCAAGCTAAACTTGGCCCCAACAACTTCTGGCTCTCTAAACACGAAGACCTAACAGACAGGTGGGGTGAGAGCTGAAAGAGGCTAGGGACTGGGATACTAAAGATGGTCACCCCTAATGAAAGAGTAGGTGCAGCTGCCAACGGTAACAAATAGGATGGGGCGTGCTGAAACACACACAACAATTTCCCAAACAACTCAGATCCTGACAGGTAACCAGTTAGAAAGAACTTTTAGTGCAGAGTGGAAAGGCTACATTAGGAGACATAAACAAGACACTGCAGCTGAGCTGTCCAGCCATTCCCATCTTTACTTCCAATGTGAGATTTAATCAGCGTCTTCTTGTGCAAGCAGCTACACATCCCACACATGGCTGTGCTGTCTTTACTCCCCCCTGGGAAAAACAAAACAAAAACAAACAAACAAAAACAAAACAAAACCCTTCTAATGCAGCAAGCAAATGTGACTTGTCAGAGAAATGAACTTTAACATAACTTAATATACGTGGACTGGACCTGAGAAAAATAACATTTAATTTCAATATTCATTAGCAATGGCTTTTGGTCATCTGCATTTTTTTTTTTTTCCAAAATTACTTCATGTTATGTGAGAGAGATATACAGAGACTCTGCAAGGTCAAAGCTAGACAATACAAGAAGAGCTGCAGCTCACATAGCTGCCTATCCCACTCATAGCTGCGGCTGGATATTCCCCCTCCCCCCCTGTATCTCATAGCTGTGTCTTGTGAAGGACTACAGACCTCAGCAATCCCTCTTAAAGAAACAGAAACACATTTATATAATCTCATAATATCAATGCAATAAGGTTAGGCACATATTCAGAATATATATATACTGTATATAATATATGTGCACTGGATGTATAATATATGTGCACTGGATATATTCATAATATCTGTGCTCTGGATATATAATATATGTGCACTGGATATATAAAATATGTGCACTGGATATATATAATATATGTGCACTGGATCTAAAATATATGTGCACTGGATATATAGTATATGTGCACTGGATATATAATATATGTGCACTGGATATATATAATATATGTGCACTGGATCTATAATATATGTGCACTGGAAATTTATAATATATGTGCACTGGATATATAATATATGTGCACTGGATATTTAATATATGTACACTGGATATATATAATATGTGTGCACTGGATATATAATATATGTGCACTGGATATATTTATAATATATGTGCACTGGATATTTAATATATGTGCACTGGATATATAATATATGTGCACTGGATATATTTATAATATATGTGCACTGGATATTTAATATATGTGCACTGGATATTTAATATATATGCACTGGTTATATATAATATGTGTGCATTGGATATATAATATATGTGCACTAGATATATATGTGCACTGGATATATATAATATATGTGCACTGGATATTTAATATATGTGCACTGGATATATTTAATATATGTGCACTGCATGTATAATATTTTAGCACTGGATATTTAATATATGTGCACTAGATATATATAATGTATGTGCACTGGATATATATATATATATATATATATATATATATATATACATATATATATATATATATATGTATATATATTATGTGTGCACTGGATATATATAATATATGTGTACTGGATCTATAGTATATGTGCACTGGATATTTATAATATATGTGCACTGGATATATAATATATGTGCACTGGATATATAATATATGTGCACTGGATATATATAATATATGTGCACTGGATATATATAATATGTGTGCACTGGATATATAATATATGTGCACTGGATATATATAATATATGTTCACTGGATATATAAAATATGTGCACTGGATATATATAATATATGTGCACTGGATCTATAATATATGTGCACAGGATATATATATAATATATGTGCACTGCATATATTTAATATATGTGCACTGGATATATAATATATGTGCACTGGATATATAATATATGTGCACTAAATATTTAACATATGTGCACTGGATATTAAATATATGTGCACTGGATATATATAATATATGTGCACTGGATATATTTAATATATATGCACTGGATACACAATATATGTGCACTGTATAAAAAATATATGTGCACTGAATATTTAATATATGTGCACTGGATATATATAATATATGTGCACTGGATATATATAATATATGTGCACTGGATATATATAATATGTGTGCACAGGATATATAATATATGTGCAATGGATATATAAAATATGTGCACTGGATATATATAATATATGTGCAATGGAACTATAATATATGTGCACAGGATATATATAATATATGTGCACTGGATATATTTAATATATGTGCACTGGATATATAATATATGTGCACTGGATATATAATATATGTGCACTGGATATATATAATATATGTGCACTGGATATATAATATATGTGCACTGGATATATATAATATATGTGCAATGGATATATTTAATATATGTGAACTGTATACACAATATATGTGCACTGTATAAATAATATATGTGCACTGAATATTTAATATATGTGCACTGGATATATATAATATATGTGCACTGGATATATAATATATGTGCACTGGATATTTAATATATGTGCACTGGATATATATAATATATGTGCACTGGATATATAATATATGTGCACTGGATACATATAATATATGTGCACTGGATATATATAATATATGTGCACTGGATCTATAATATATGTGCACAGGATATATATAATATATGTGCACTGGATATATTTAATATATGTGCACTGGATATAGAATATATGTGCACTGGATATATAATATATGAGCACTGGATATATATAATATATGTGCACTGGATATATAATATATGTGCACTGGATATATAATATATGTGCACTGGATATTAAATATATGTGCACTGGATATATATAATATATGTGCAAAGGTTATATTTAATATATGTGCACTGGATATATAATATATGTGCACTGGATATATATAATATATGTGCAAAGGTTATATTTAATATATGTGCACTGGATATATAATATATGTGCATTGGATGTATATAATATATGTGCACTGGATATATAATATATGTGCACTGAATATATATAATATATGTGCACTGGATATATAATATATGTGCACTAGATATATAATATATGTGCACTGGATATATAATATATGTGCACTGAATATTTAATATATGTGCACTGGATATATATAATATATGTGCACAGGATATATATAATATATGTGCACTGGATATATAATATATGTGCACTGGATATATACAATATATGTGCACTGGATATATAATATATGTGCACTGGATATATAATATATGTGCACTGGATATATAATATATGTGCACTGGATATTAAATATATGTACACTGGATATATATAATATATGTGCACTGGATATATTTAATATATATTTGCACTGGATATATAATATATGTGCACTGAATATTTAATATATGTGCACTGGATATATAATATATGTGCACTGGATGTATATAATATATGTGCACTGGATATATAATATATGTGCACTGAATATATATAATATATGTGCACTGGATATTTAATATATATGCACTGGATCTATATTATATGTGCACTGGATATATAATATATGTGCACTGGATATATAAAATATGTGCACTGGATATACATAATATATGTGCAATGGATCTAAAATATATGTGCACTGGATATATAAAATATATTTGCACTGGATATATAATATATGTGCACTGAAATTTTAATAAATGTGCACTGGATATATAGATAATATATGTGCACTGGATGTATAATATATGTGCACTGGATATATATAATATATGTGCTCTGGTTATATAATATATGTGCACTGCATATTTATAATATATGTGCACTGGATAAATATGCTATGTGAGCACTGGATATATAATATATGTGCACTGGATATATATAATATATGTTCATTGGATATATATAATATATGTGCACTGGATATATAATATATGTGCACTGGATTTATAATATATGTGCAATGGATATATATAATATATGTGCACTAGATTTATAATATATGTGCAAAGGATATATATAATATTTGTGCACTGGATATATTATATATGTGCACTTGATATTTAGAATATATGTGCACTGGATATATATAATATATGTGCATTGGAAATATAATGTATGTGCACTGGATACATATATATATATATATATATATATATATATATATATATATATAATATATGTGCACTGGATATATAATATATGTGCACTGGATATATATAATATATGTGCACTGATTATTTAATATATGTGCACTGGATATATAATATATGTGCACTGGATAATTAATATATGTGCACTGGATATATATAATATATGTGCGCTGGATATATAATATATGTGCACTAAATATTTAATATATGTGCACTGGATATTAAATATATGTGCATTGGATATACAATATATGTGCACTGTATATATAATATATGTGATCTGAATATTTAATATATGTGCACTGGATATATATAATATATGTGCACTAGATATATAATATATGTGCACTGGATATTTAATATATGTGCACTGGATATATATAATATATGTGCACTGGATATATATAATATGTGTGCACTGGATATATAATATATGTGCACTGGATATTTATAATATATGTGCACTGGATATATAATATATGTGCACCGGATATATAATATATGTGCACTGGATATATATAATATATTTGCATGGATATATAATAAATGTGCACTTGATATATAATATATGTGCACTGGATATTTAAAATATGTGCACTGGATATATATAATATATGTGCGCTGGATATATAATATATGTGCACTAAATATTTAACATATGTGCACTGGATATTAAATATATGTGCACTGGATATATATAATATATGTGCACTGGATATATTTAATATATGTGCACTGGATACACAATATATGTGCACTGTATAAATAATATATGTGCACTGAATATTTAATATATGTGCACTGGATATATATAATATATGTGCACTGGATATATAATATATGTGCACTGGATATATAATATATGTGCACTGGATATTTAATATATGTGCACTGGATATATATAATATATGTGCACTGGATATATATAATATATGTGCACTGGATATATATAATATATGTGCACTGGATATATAATATATGTGCACTGGATATATAATATATGTGCACTGGATATATATAATATATGTGCACTGGATATATAATATATGTGCAATGGATATATATAATATATGTGCACTGGATATATGATATATGTGCATTGGATATATAATATATGTGCACTGGATATATAATATATGTGCACTGGATATTTAATATATGTGCACTGAATATATATAATATATGTGCGCTGGATATATAATATATGTGCACTAAATATTTAACATATGTGCACTGGATATTTAATATATGTGCACTGGATATATATAATATAGGTGCACTGGATATATTTAATATATGTGCACTGGATACACAATATATGTGCACTGTATAAATAATATATGTGCACTGAATATTTAATATATGTGCACTGGATATATATAATATATGTGCATTGGATATATAATATATGTGCACTGGATATTTAATATATGTGCACTGGATATATATAATATATGTGCACTGGATATATATAATATATGTGCACTGGATATATATAATATGTGTGCACTGGATATATAATATATGTGCACTGGATACATATAATATATGTGCACTGGATATATAAAATATGTGCACTGGATATATATAATATATGTGCACTGGATCTATAATATATGTGCACAGGATATATATAATATATGTGCACTGGATATATTTAATATATGTGCACTGGATATATAATATATGTGCACTGGATATATAATATATGTGCATTGGATGTATATAATATATATGCACTGGATATATAATATATGTGCACTGAATATATATAATATATGTGCACTGGATATATAATATATGTGCACTAGATATATAATATATGTGCACTGGATATATAATATATGTGCACTGAATATTTAATATATGTGCACTGGATATATATAATATATGTGCACAGGATATATATAATATATGTGCACTGGATATATAATATATGTGCACTGGATATATATAATATATGTTCACTGGATATATAAAATATGTGCACTGGATATATATAATATATGTGCACTGGATCTATAATATATGTGCACAGGATATATATATAATATATGTGCACTGCATATATTTAATATATGTGCACTGGATATATAATATATGTGCACTGGATATATAATATATGTGCACTAAATATTTAACATATGTGCACTGGATATTAAATATATGTGCACTGGATATATATAATATATGTGCACTGGATATATTTAATATATATGCACTGGATACACAATATATGTGCACTGTATAAAAAATATATGTGCACTGAATATTTAATATATGTGCACTGGATATATATAATATATGTGCACTGGATATATATAATATATGTGCACTGGATATATATAATATGTGTGCACAGGATATATAATATATGTGCACTGGATATATATAATATATGTGCAATGGATATATAAAATATGTGCACTGGATATATATAATATATGTGCAATGGAACTATAATATATGTGCACAGGATATATATAATATATGTGCACTGGATATATTTAATATATGTGCACTGGATATATAATATATGTGCACTGGATATATAATATATGTGCACTGGATATATATAATATATGTGCACTGGATATATAATATATGTGCACTGGATATATATAATATATGTGCACTGGATATATAATATATGTGCACTAAATATTTAACATATGTGCACTGGATATTTAATATATGTGCACTGGATATATATAATATATGTGCAATGGATATATTTAATATATGTGAACTGTATACACAATATATGTGCACTGTATAAATAATATATGTGCACTGAATATTTAATATATGTGCACTGGATATATATAATATATGTGCACTGGATATATAATATATGTGCACTGGATATTTAATATATGTGCACTGGATATATATAATATATGTGCACTGGATATATAATATATGTGCACTGGATACATATAATATATGTGCACTGGACATATATAATATATGTGCACTGGATCTATAATATATGTGCACAGGATATATATAATATATGTGCACTGGATATATTTAATATATGTGCACTGGATATAGAATATATGTGCACTGGATATATAATATATGAGCACTGGATATATATAATATATGTGCACTGGATATATAATATATGTGCACTGGATATATAATATATGTGCACTGGATATTAAATATATGTGCACTGGATATTAAATATATGTACACTGGATATATATAATATATGTGCACTGGATATATTTAATATATATTTGCACTGGATATATAATATATGTGCACTGAATATTTAATATATGTGCACTGGATATATAATATATGTGCACTGGATGTATATAATATATGTGCACTGGATATATAATATATGTGCACTGAATATATATAATATATGTGCACTGGATATTTAATATATATGCACTGGATCTATATTATATGTGCACTGGATATATAATATATGTGCACTGGATATATAAAATATGTGCACTGGATATACATAATATATGTGCAATGGATCTAAAATATATGTGCACTGGATATATAAAATATATTTGCACTGGATATATAATATATGTGCACTGAAATTTTAATAAATGTGCACTGGATATATAGATAATATATGTGCACTGGATGTATAATATATGTGCACTGGATATATATAATATATGTGCTCTGGTTATATAATATATGTGCACTGCATATTTATAATATATGTGCACTGGATAAATATGCTATGTGAGCACTGGATATATAATATATGTGCACTGGATATATATAATATATGTTCATTGGATATATATAATATATGTGCACTGGATATATAATATATGTGCACTGGATTTATAATATATGTGCAATGGATATATATAATATATGTGCACTAGATTTATAATATATGTGCAAAGGATATATATAATATTTGTGCACTGGATATATTATATATGTGCACTTGATATTTAGAATATATGTGCACTGGATATATATAATATATGTGCATTGGAAATATAATGTATGTGCACTGGATACATATATATATATATATATATATATATATATAATATATGTGCACTGGATATATAATATATGTGCACTGGATATATATAATATATGTGCACTGATTATTTAATATATGTGCACTGGATATATAATATATGTGCACTGGATAATTAATATATGTGCACTGGATATATATAATATATGTGCGCTGGATATATAATATATGTGCACTAAATATTTAATATATGTGCACTGGATATTAAATATATGTGCATTGGATATACAATATATGTGCACTGTATATATAATATATGTGATCTGAATATTTAATATATGTGCACTGGATATATATAATATATGTGCACTAGATATATAATATATGTGCACTGGATATTTAATATATGTGCACTGGATATATATAATATATGTGCACTGGATATATATAATATGTGTGCACTGGATATATAATATATGTGCACTGGATCTATAATATATGTGCACTGGGTATATATAATATATGTGCAGTGGATATATAATATATGTGCACTGGATATTTATAATATATGTGCACTGGATATATAATATATGTGCACCGGATATATAATATATGTGCACTGGATATATATAATATATTTGCATGGATATATAATAAATGTGCACTTGATATATAATATATGTGCACTGGATATTTAAAATATGTGCACTGGATATATATAATATATGTGCGCTGGATATATAATATATGTGCACTAAATATTTAACATATGTGCACTGGATATTAAATATATGTGCACTGGATATATATAATATATGTGCACTGGATATATTTAATATATGTGCACTGGATACACAATATATGTGCACTGTATAAATAATATATGTGCACTGAATATTTAATATATGTGCACTGGATATATATAATATATGTGCACTGGATATATAATATATGTGCACTGGATATATAATATATGTGCACTGGATATTTAATATATGTGCACTGGATATATATAATATATGTGCACTGGATATATATAATATATGTGCACTGGATATATATAATATATGTGCACTGGATATATAATATATGTGCACTGGATATATAATATATGTGCACTGGATATATATAATATATGTGCACTGGATATATAATATATGTGCAATGGATATATATAATATATGTGCACTGGATATATGATATATGTGCATTGGATATATAATATATGTGCACTGGATATATAATATATGTGCACTGGATATTTAATATATGTGCACTGAATATATATAATATATGTGCGCTGGATATATAATATATGTGCACTAAATATTTAACATATGTGCACTGGATATTTAATATATGTGCACTGGATATATATAATATAGGTGCACTGGATATATTTAATATATGTGCACTGGATACACAATATATGTGCACTGTATAAATAATATATGTGCACTGAATATTTAATATATGTGCACTGGATATATATAATATATGTGCATTGGATATATAATATATGTGCACTGGATATTTAATATATGTGCACTGGATATATATAATATATGTGCACTGGATATATATAATATATGTGCACTGGATATATATAATATGTGTGCACTGGATATATAATATATGTGCACTGGATACATATAATATATGTGCACTGGATATATAAAATATGTGCACTGGATATATATAATATATGTGCACTGGATCTATAATATATGTGCACAGGATATATATAATATATGTGCACTGGATATATTTAATATATGTGCACTGGATATATAATATATGTGCACTGGATATATAATATATGTGCATTGGATGTATATAATATATGTGCACTGGATATATAATATATGTGCACTGAATATATATAATATATGTGCACTGGATATATAATATATGTGCACTAGATATATAATATATGTGCACTGGATATATAATATATGTGCACTGAATATTTAATATATGTGCACTGGATATATATAATATATGTGCACAGGATATATATAATATATGTGCACTGGATATATAATATATGTGCACTGGATATATACAATATATGTGCACTGGATATATAATATATGTGCACTGGATATATAATATATGTGCACTGGATATATAATATATGTGCACTGGATATTAAATATATGTACACTGGATATATATAATATATGTGCACTGGATATATTTAATATATGTGCACTGGATATATAATATATGTGCACTGAATATTTAATATATGTGCACTGGATATATAATATATGTGCACTGGATGTATATAATATATGTGCACTGGATATATAATATATGTGCACTGAATATATATAATATATGTGCACTGGATATTTAATATATATGCACTGGATCTATATTATATGTGCACTGGATAAATAATATATGTGCAATGAATATTTAATATATGTGCACTGGATTATATAACATATGTGCACTGGATATATAATATATGTGCACTGGATATATAATATATGTGCACTGGATATATATAATATATGTGCACTGGATATATAATATATGTGCACTGGATATATATAATATATGTGCACTGGATATATAATATATGTTCACTGGATATATAATATATGTGCACTGGATATTTAATATATGTGCACTGGATATATATATTATATGTGCAAAGGTTATATTTAATATATGTGCACTGGATATATAATATATGTGCACTGAATATTTAATATATGTGCACTGGATATATAATATATGTGCATTGGATGTATATAATATATGTGCACTGGATATATATAATATATGTGCACTGGATATATATAATATGTGTGCACTGGATATATAATATATGTGCACTGGATATATATAATATATGTTCACTGGATATATAAAATATGTGCACTGGATATATATAATATATGTGCACTGGATCTATAATATATGTGCACAGGATATATATATAATATATGTGCACTGCATATATTTAATATATGTGCACTGGATATATAATATATGTGCACTGGATATATAATATATGTGCACTAAATATTTAACATATGTGCACTGGATATTAAATATATGTGCACTGGATATATATAATATATGTGCACTGGATATATTTAATATATATGCACTGGATACACAATATATGTGCACTGTATAAATAATATATGTGCACTGAATATTTAATATATGTGCACTGGATATATATAATATATGTGCACTGGATATATAATATATGTGCACTAAATATATATATAATATGTGTGCACAGGATATATAATATATGTGCACTGGATATATATAATATATGTGCACTGGATATATAAAATATGTGCACTGGATATATATAATATATGTGCAATGGAACTATAATATATGTGCACAGGATATATATAATATATGTGCACTGGATATATTTAATATATGTGCACTGGATATATAATATATGTGCACTGGATATATAATATATGTGCACTGGATATATATAATATATGTGCACTGGATATATAATATATGTGCACTGGATATATAATATATGTGCAATGGATATATATAATATATGTGCACTGGATATATAATATATGTGCACTGGATATATAATATATGTGCACTGGATATATAATATATGTGCACTGGATATTTAATATATGTGCACTGGATATATATAATATATGTGCGCTGGATATATAATATATGTGCACTAAATATTTAACATATGTGCACTGGATATTTAATATATGTGCACTGGATATATATAATATATGTGCACTGGATATATTTAATATATGTGAACTGGATACACAATATATGTGCACTGTATAAATAATATATGTGCACTGAATATTTAATATATGTGCACTGGATATATATAATATATGTGCACTGGATATATAATATATGTGCACTGGATATTTAATATATGTGCACTGGATATATATAATATATGTGCACTGGATATATAATATATGTGCACTGGATACATATAATATATGTGCACTGGATATATAAAATATGTGCACTGGATATATATAATATATGTGCACTGGATCTATAATATATGTGCACAGGATATATATAATATATGTGCACTGGATATATTTAATATATGTGCACTGGATATAGAATATATGTGCACTGGATATATAATATATGAGCACTGGATATATATAATATATGTGCACTGGATATATAATATATGTGCACTGGATATATAAAATATGTGCACTGGATATATATAATATATGTGCACTGGATATATAATATATGTGCACTGGATATATATAATATATGTGCAAAGGTTATATTTAATATATGTGCACTGGATATATAATATATGTGCACTGAATATTTAATATATGTGCACTGGATATATAATATATGTGCATTGGATGTATATAATATATGTGCACTGGATATATAATATATGTGCACTGAATATATATAATATATGTGCACTGGATATATAATATATGTGCACTAGATATATAATATATGTGCACTGGATATATAATATATGTGCACTGAATATTTAATATATGTGCACTGGATATATATAATATATGTGCACAGGATATATATAATATATGTGCACTGGATATATAATATATGTGCACTGGATATATACAATATATGTGCACTGGATATATAATATATGTGCACTGGATATATAATATATGTGCACTGGATATATAATATATGTGCACTGGATATTAAATATATGTACACTGGATATATATAATATATGTGCACTGGATATATATAATATATGTACACTGGATATATATAATATATGTGCACTGGATATATATAATATATGTGCACTGGATATATAATATATGTGCACTGAATATTTAATATATGTGCACTGGATATATAATATATGTGCACTGGATGTATATAATATATGTGCACTGGATATATAATATACAGTCCTATGAAAAAGTTTGGGCACCCCTATTAATCTTAATCATTTTTAGTTCTAAATATTTTGGTGTTTATAACAGCCATTTCAGTTTGATATATCTAATAACTGATGGACACAGTAATATTTCAGGATTGAAATGAGGTTTATTGTACTAACAGAAAATGTGCAATATGCATTAAACCAAAATTTGACCGGTGCAAAAGTATGGGCACCTCAACAGAAAAGTGACATTAATATTTAGTAGATCCTCCTTTTGCAAAGATAACAGCCTCTAGTCGCTTCCTGTAGCTTTTAATCAGTTCCTGGATCCTGGATAAAGGTATTTTGGACAAACAATTCAAGTTCAGTTAAGTTAGATGGTCGCCGAGCATGGACAGCCCGCTTCAAATCATCCCACAGATGTTCAATGATATTCAGGTCTGGGGACTGGGATGGCCATTCCAGAACATTGTAATTGTTCCTCTGCATGAATGCCTGAGGATTTGGAGCGGTATTTTGGATCATTGTCTTGCTGAAATATCCATCCCCGGCGTAACTTCAACTTCGTCACTGATTCTTGAACATTATTCTCAAGAATCTGCTGATACTGAGTGGAATCCATGCGACTCTCAACTTTAACAAGATTCCCAGTGCCGGCATTGGCCACACAGCCCCAAAGCATGATGGAACCTCCACCAAATTTTACAGTGGGTAGCATGTGTTTTTCTTGGAATGCTGTTTCTTTTTGGACGCCATGCATAACGCCTTTTTTTATAACCAAACAACTCAATTTTTGTTTCCAAAATGAAGCTGCCTTGTCCAAATGTGCTTTTTCATACCTCAGGCAACTCTATTTGTGGCGTACGTGCAGAAACGGCTTCTTTCTCATCACTCTCCCATACAGCTTCTATTTGTGCAAAGTGCGCTGTATTGTTGACCGATGCACAGTGACACCATCTGCAGCAAGATGATGCTGCAGCTCTTTGGAGGTGGTCTGTGGATTGTCCTTGACTGTTCTCACCATTCTTCTTCTCTGCCTTTCTGATATTTTTCTTGGCCTGCCACTTCTGGGCTTAACAAGAACTGTCCCTGTGGTCTTCCATTTCCTTACTATGTTCCTCACAGTGGAAACTGACAGGTTAAATCTCTGAGACAACTTTTTGTATCCTTCCCCTGAACAACTATGTTGAACAATCTTTGTTTTCAGATCATTTGAGAGTTGTTTTGAGTAGCCCATGATGCCACTCTTCAGAGGAGATTCAAATAGGAGATCAACTTGCAATTGGCCACCTTAAATACCTTTTCTTATGATTGGATACATCTGGCTATGAAGTTCAAAGCTCACTGAGGTTACAAAACCAATTTTGTGCTTCAGTAAGTCAGTAAAAAGTAGTTAGGGGAATTCAAATCAATAAAATGATAAGGGTGCCCATACTTTTGCACCGGTCAAATTTTGGTTTAATGCATATTGCACATTTTCTGTTAGTACAATAAACCTCATTTCAATCCTGAAATATTACTGTGTCCATCAGTTATTAGATATATCAAACTGAAATGGCTGTTGCAAACACCAAAATATTTAGAACAAAAAATGATTAAGATTAATAGGGGTGCCCAAACTTTTTCATAGGACTGTATGTGCACTGAATATATATAATATATGTGCACTGGATATTTAATATATATGCACTGGATATATATAATATATGTGCACTGATTATTTAATATATGTGCACTGGATATATAATATATGTGCACTGGATAATTAATATATGTGCACTGGATATATATAATATATGTGCGCTGGATATATAATATATGTGCACTAAATATTTAATATATGTGCACTGGATATTAAATATATGTGCATTGGATATACAATATATGTGCACTGTATATATAATATATGTGATCTGAATATTTAATATATGTGCACTGGATATATATAATATATGTGCACTAGATATATAATATATGTGCACTGGATATTTAATATATGTGCACTGGATATATATAATATATGTGCACTGGATATATATAATATGTGTGCACTGGATATATAATATATGTGCACTGGATCTATAATATATGTGCACTGGGTATATATAATATATGTGCAGTGGATATATAATATATGTGCACTGGATATTTATAATATATGTGCACTGGATATATAATATATGTGCACCGGATATATAATATATGTGCACTGGATATATATAATATATTTGCATGGATATATAATAAATGTGCACTTGATATATAATATATGTGCACTGGATATTTAAAATATGTGCACTGGATATATATAATATATGTGCGCTGGATATATAATATATGTGCACTAAATATTTAACATATGTGCACTGGATATTAAATATATGTGCACTGGATATATATAATATATGTGCACTGGATATATTTAATATATGTGCACTGGATACACAATATATGTGCACTGTATAAATAATATATGTGCACTGAATATTTAATATATGTGCACTGGATATATATAATATATGTGCACTGGATATATAATATATGTGCACTGGATATATAATATATGTGCACTGGATATTTAATATATGTGCACTGGATATATATAATATATGTGCACTGGATATATATAATATATGTGCACTGGATATATATAATATATGTGCACTGGATATATAATATATGTGCACTGGATATATAATATATGTGCACTGGATATATATAATATATGTGCACTGGATATATAATATATGTGCAATGGATATATATAATATATGTGCACTGGATATATGATATATGTGCATTGGATATATAATATATGTGCACTGGATATATAATATATGTGCACTGGATATTTAATATATGTGCACTGAATATATATAATATATGTGCGCTGGATATATAATATATGTGCACTAAATATTTAACATATGTGCACTGGATATTTAATATATGTGCACTGGATATATATAATATAGGTGCACTGGATATATTTAATATATGTGCACTGGATACACAATATATGTGCACTGTATAAATAATATATGTGCACTGAATATTTAATATATGTGCACTGGATATATATAATATATGTGCATTGGATATATAATATATGTGCACTGGATATTTAATATATGTGCACTGGATATATATAATATATGTGCACTGGATATATATAATATATGTGCACTGGATATATATAATATGTGTGCACTGGATATATAATATATGTGCACTGGATACATATAATATATGTGCACTGGATATATAAAATATGTGCACTGGATATATATAATATATGTGCACTGGATCTATAATATATGTGCACAGGATATATATAATATATGTGCACTGGATATATTTAATATATGTGCACTGGATATATAATATATGTGCACTGGATATATAATATATGTGCATTGGATGTATATAATATATGTGCACTGGATATATAATATATGTGCACTGAATATATATAATATATGTGCACTGGATATATAATATATGTGCACTAGATATATAATATATGTGCACTGGATATATAATATATGTGCACTGAATATTTAATATATGTGCACTGGATATATATAATATATGTGCACAGGATATATATAATATATGTGCACTGGATATATAATATATGTGCACTGGATATATACAATATATGTGCACTGGATATATAATATATGTGCACTGGATATATAATATATGTGCACTGGATATATAATATATGTGCACTGGATATTAAATATATGTACACTGGATATATATAATATATGAGCACTGGATATATTTAATATATGTGCACTGGATATATAATATATGTGCACTGAATATTTAATATATGTGCACTGGATATATAATATATGTGCACTGGATGTATATAATATATGTGCACTGGATATATAATATATGTGCACTGAATATATATAATATATGTGCACTGGATATTTAATATATATGCACTGGATCTATATTATATGTGCACTGGATAAATAATATATGTGCAATGAATATTTAATATATGTGCACTGGATTATATAACATATGTGCACTGGATATATAATATATGTGCACTGGATATATATAATATATGTGCACTGGATATATAATATATGTGCACTGGATATATATAATATATGTGCACTGGATATATAATATATGTTCACTGGATATATAATATATGTGCACTGGATATTTAATATATGTGCACTGGATATATATATTATATGTGCAAAGGTTATATTTAATATATGTGCACTGGATATATAATATATGTGCACTGAATATTTAATATATGTGCACTGGATATATAATATATGTGCATTGGATGTATATAATATATGTGCACTGGATATATATAATATATGTGCACTGGATATATATAATATGTGTGCACTGGATATATAATATATGTGCACTGGATATATATAATATATGTTCACTGGATATATAAAATATGTGCACTGGATATATATAATATATGTGCACTGGATCTATAATATATGTGCACAGGATATATATATAATATATGTGCACTGCATATATTTAATATATGTGCACTGGATATATAATATATGTGCACTGGATATATAATATATGTGCACTAAATATTTAACATATGTGCACTGGATATTAAATATATGTGCACTGGATATATATAATATATGTGCACTGGATATATTTAATATATATGCACTGGATACACAATATATGTGCACTGTATAAATAATATATGTGCACTGAATATTTAATATATGTGCACTGGATATATATAATATATGTGCACTGGATATATAATATATGTGCACTAAATATATATATAATATGTGTGCACAGGATATATAATATATGTGCACTGGATATATATAATATATGTGCACTGGATATATAAAATATGTGCACTGGATATATATAATATATGTGCAATGGAACTATAATATATGTGCACAGGATATATATAATATATGTGCACTGGATATATTTAATATATGTGCACTGGATATATAATATATGTGCACTGGATATATAATATATGTGCACTGGATATATATAATATATGTGCACTGGATATATAATATATGTGCACTGGATATATAATATATGTGCAATGGATATATATAATATATGTGCACTGGATATATAATATATGTGCACTGGATATATAATATATGTGCACTGGATATATAATATATGTGCACTGGATATTTAATATATGTGCACTGGATATATATAATATATGTGCGCTGGATATATAATATATGTGCACTAAATATTTAACATATGTGCACTGGATATTTAATATATGTGCACTGGATATATATAATATATGTGCACTGGATATATTTAATATATGTGAACTGGATACACAATATATGTGCACTGTATAAATAATATATGTGCACTGAATATTTAATATATGTGCACTGGATATATATAATATATGTGCACTGGATATATAATATATGTGCACTGGATATTTAATATATGTGCACTGGATATATATAATATATGTGCACTGGATATATAATATATGTGCACTGGATACATATAATATATGTGCACTGGATATATAAAATATGTGCACTGGATATATATAATATATGTGCACTGGATCTATAATATATGTGCACAGGATATATATAATATATGTGCACTGGATATATTTAATATATGTGCACTGGATATAGAATATATGTGCACTGGATATATAATATATGAGCACTGGATATATATAATATATGTGCACTGGATATATAATATATGTGCACTGGATATATAATATATGTGCACTGGATATTAAATATATGTGCACTGGATATATATAATATATGTGCAAAGGTTATATTTAATATATGTGCACTGGATATATAATATATGTGCACTGGATATATATAATATATGTGCAAAGGTTATGTTTAATATATGTGCACTGGATATATAATATATGTGCACTGAATATTTAATATATGTGCACTGGATATATAATATATGTGCATTGGATGTATATAATATATGTGCACTGGATATATAATATATGTGCACTGAATATATATAATATATGTGCACTGGATATATAATATATGTGCACTAGATATATAATATATGTGCACTGGATATATAATATATGTGCACTGAATATTTAATATATGTGCACTGGATATATATAATATATGTGCACAGGATATATATAATATATGTGCACTGGATATATAATATATGTGCACTGGATATATACAATATATGTGCACTGGATATATAATATATGTGCACTGGATATATAATATATGTGCACTGGATATATAATATATGTGCACTGGATATTAAATATATGTACACTGGATATATATAATATATGTGCACTGGATATATATAATATATGTACACTGGATATATATAATATATGTGCACTGGATATATATAATATATGTGCACTGGATATATAATATATGTGCACTGAATATTTAATATATGTGCACTGGATATATAATATATGTGCACTGGATGTATATAATATATGTGCACTGGATATATAATATACAGTCCTATGAAAAAGTTTGGGCACCCCTATTAATCTTAATCATTTTTAGTTCTAAATATTTTGGTGTTTATAACAGCCATTTCAGTTTGATATATCTAATAACTGATGGACACAGTAATATTTCAGGATTGAAATGAGGTTTATTGTACTAACAGAAAATGTGCAATATGCATTAAACCAAAATTTGACCGGTGCAAAAGTATGGGCACCTCAACAGAAAAGTGACATTAATATTTAGTAGATCCTCCTTTTGCAAAGATAACAGCCTCTAGTCGCTTCCTGTAGCTTTTAATCAGTTCCTGGATCCTGGATAAAGGTATTTTGGACAAACAATTCAAGTTCAGTTAAGTTAGATGGTCGCCGAGCATGGACAGCCCGCTTCAAATCATCCCACAGATGTTCAATGATATTCAGGTCTGGGGACTGGGATGGCCATTCCAGAACATTGTAATTGTTCCTCTGCATGAATGCCTGAGGATTTGGAGCGGTATTTTGGATCATTGTCTTGCTGAAATATCCATCCCCGGCGTAACTTCAACTTCGTCACTGATTCTTGAACATTATTCTCAAGAATCTGCTGATACTGAGTGGAATCCATGCGACTCTCAACTTTAACAAGATTCCCAGTGCCGGCATTGGCCACACAGCCCCAAAGCATGATGGAACCTCCACCAAATTTTACAGTGGGTAGCATGTGTTTTTCTTGGAATGCTGTTTCTTTTTGGACGCCATGCATAACGCCTTTTTTTATAACCAAACAACTCAATTTTTGTTTCCAAAATGAAGCTGCCTTGTCCAAATGTGCTTTTTCATACCTCAGGCAACTCTATTTGTGGCGTACGTGCAGAAACGGCTTCTTTCTCATCACTCTCCCATACAGCTTCTATTTGTGCAAAGTGCGCTGTATTGTTGACCGATGCACAGTGACACCATCTGCAGCAAGATGATGCTGCAGCTCTTTGGAGGTGGTCTGTGGATTGTCCTTGACTGTTCTCACCATTCTTCTTCTCTGCCTTTCTGATATTTTTCTTGGCCTGCCACTTCTGGGCTTAACAAGAACTGTCCCTGTGGTCTTCCATTTCCTTACTATGTTCCTCACAGTGGAAACTGACAGGTTAAATCTCTGAGACAACTTTTTGTATCCTTCCCCTGAACAACTATGTTGAACAATCTTTGTTTTCAGATCATTTGAGAGTTGTTTTGAGTAGCCCATGATGCCACTCTTCAGAGGAGATTCAAATAGGAGATCAACTTGCAATTGGCCACCTTAAATACCTTTTCTTATGATTGGATACATCTGGCTATGAAGTTCAAAGCTCACTGAGGTTACAAAACCAATTTTGTGCTTCAGTAAGTCAGTAAAAAGTAGTTAGGGGAATTCAAATCAATAAAATGATAAGGGTGCCCATACTTTTGCACCGGTCAAATTTTGGTTTAATGCATATTGCACATTTTCTGTTAGTACAATAAACCTCATTTCAATCCTGAAATATTACTGTGTCCATCAGTTATTAGATATATCAAACTGAAATGGCTGTTGCAAACACCAAAATATTTAGAACAAAAAATGATTAAGATTAATAGGGGTGCCCAAACTTTTTCATAGGACTGTATGTGCACTGAATATATATAATATATGTGCACTGGATATTTAATATATATGCACTGGATCTATATTATATGTGCACTGGATATATAATATATGTGCACTGGATATATAAAATATGTGCACTGGATATACATAATATATGTGCACTGGATCTAAAATATATGTGCACTGGATATATAAAATATATTTGCACTGGATATATAATATATGTGCACTGAAATTTTAATAAATGTGCACTGGATATATAGATAATATATGTGCACTGGATGTATAATATATGTGCACTGGATATATATAATATATGTGCTCTGGTTATATAATATATGTGCACTGCATATTTATAATATATGTGCACTGGATAAATATGCTATGTGAGCACTGGATATATAATATATGTGCACTGGATATATATATAATATATGTTCATTGGATATATATAATATATGTGCACTGGATATATAATATATGTGCACTGGATTTATAATATATGTGCAATGGATATATATAATATATGTGCACTAGATATATAATATATGTGCAAAGGATATATATAATATTTGTGCACTGGATATATTATATATGTGCACTTGATATTTAGAATATATGTGCACTGGATATATATAATATATGTGCATTGGAAATATAATGTATGTGCACTGGATATATATAATATATGTGCACTGGATATATAATATATGTGCACTGGATATATATAATATATGTGCACTGATTATTTAATATATGTGCACTGGATATATAATATATGTGCACTGGATAATTAATATATGTGCACTGGATATATATAATATATGTGCGCTGGATATATAATATATGTGCACTAAATATTTAATATATGTGCACTGGATATTAAATATATGTGCATTGGATATACAATATATGTGCACTGTATATATAATATATGTGATCTGAATATTTAATATATGTGCACTGGATATATATAATATATGTGCACTAGATATATAATATATGTGCACTGGATATTTAATATATGTGCACTGGATATATATAATATATGTGCACTGGATATATATAATATGTGTGCACTGGATATATAATATATGTGCACTGGATCTATAATATATGTGCACTGGGTATATATAATATATGTGCAGTGGATATATAATATATGTGCACTGGATATTTATAATATATGTGCACTGGATATATAATATATGTGCACCGGATATATAATATATGTGCACTGGATATATATAATATATTTGCATGGATATATAATAAATGTGCACTTGATATATAATATATGTGCACTGGATATTTAAAATATGTGCACTGGATATATATAATATATGTGCGCTGAATATATAATATATGTGCACTAAATATTTAACATATGTGCACTGGATATTAAATATATGTGCACTGGATATATATAATATATGTGCACTGGATATATTTAATATATGTGCACTGGATACACAATTTATGTGCACTGTATAAATAATATATGTGCACTGAATATTTAATATATGTGCACTGGATATATATAATATATGTGCACTGGATATATAATATATGTGCACTGGATATATAATATATGTGCACTGGATATTTAATATATGTGCACTGGATATATATAATATATGTGCACTGGATATATATAATATATGTGCACTGGATATATATAATATATGTGCACTGGATATATAATATATGTGCACTGGATATATATAATATATGTGCACTGGATATATAATATATGTGCAATGGATATATATAATATATGTGCACTGGATATATGATATATGTGCACTGGATATATAATATATGTGCACTGGATATATAATATATGTGCACTGGATATTTAATATATGTGCACTGAATATATATAATATATGTGCGCTGGATATATAATATATGTGCACTAAATATTTAACATATGTGCACTGGATATTTAATATATGTGCACTGGATATATATAATATAGGTGCACTGGATATATTTAATATATGTGCACTGGATACACAATATATGTGCACTGTATAAATAATATATGTGCACTGAATATTTAATATATGTGCACTGGATATATATAATATATGTGCATTGGATATATAATATATGTGCACTGGATATTTAATATATGTGCACTGGATATATATAATATATGTGCACTGGATATATATAATATATGTGCACTGGATATATATAATATGTGTGCACTGGATATATAATATATGTGCACTGGATACATATAATATATGTGCACTGGATATATAAAATATGTGCACTGGATATATATAATATATGTGCACTGGATCTATAATATATGTGCACAGGATATATATAATATATGTGCACTGGATATATTTAATATATGTGCACTGGATATATAATATATGTGCACTGGATATATAATATATGTGCATTGGATGTATATAATATATGTGCACTGGATATATAATATATGTGCACTGAATATATATAATATATGTGCACTGGATATATAATATATGTGCACTAGATATATAATATATGTGCACTGGATATATAATATATGTGCACTGAATATTTAATATATGTGCACTGGATATATATAATATATGTGCACAGGATATATATAATATATGTGCACTGGATATATAATATATGTGCACTGGATACATACAATATATGTGCACTGGATATATAATATATGTGCACTGGATATATAATATATGTGCACTGGATATATAATATATGTGCACTGGATATTAAATATATGTACACTGGATATATATAATATATGTGCACTGGATATATTTAATATATGTGCACTGGATATATAATATATGTGCACTGAATATTTAATATATGTGCACTGGATATATAATATATGTGCACTGGATGTATATAATATATGTGCACTGGATATATAATATATGTGCACTGAATATATATAATATATGTGCACTGGATATTTAATATATATGCACTGGATCTATATTATATGTGCACTGGATAAATAATATATGTGCAATGAATATTTAATATATGTGCACTGGATTATATAACATATGTGCACTGGATATATAATATATGTGCACTGGATATATAAAATATGTGCACTGGATATATATAATATATGTACACTGGATCTATAATATATGTGCACAGGATATATATAATATATGTGCACTGGATATATTTAATATATGTGCACTGGATATAGAATATATGTGCACTGGATATATAATATATGTGCACTGGATATATATAATATATGTGCACTGGATATATAATATATGTGCACTGGATATATATAATATATGTGCACTGGATATATAATATATGTTCACTGGATATATAATATATGTGCACTGGATATTAAATATATGTGCACTGGATATATATATTATATGTGCAAAGGTTTTATTTAATATATGTGCACTGGATATATAATATATGTGCACTGAATATTTAATATATGTGCACTGGATATATAATATATGTGCATTGGATGTATATAATATATGTGCACTGGATATATATAATATATGTGCACTGGATATATATAATATGTGTGCACTGGATATATAATATATGTGCACTGGATATATATAATATATGTTCACTGGATATATAAAATATGTGCACTGGATATATATAATATATGTGCACTGGATCTATAATATATGTGCACAGGATATATATATATAATATATGTGCACTGCATATATTTAATATATGTGCACTGGATATATAATATATGTGCACTGGATATATAATATATGTGCACTAAATATTTAACATATGTGCACTGGATATTTAATATATGTGCACTGGATATATATAATATAGGTGCACTGGATATATTTAATATATGTGCACTGGATACACAATATATGTGCACTGTATAAATAATATATGTGCACTGAATATTTAATATATGTGCACTGGATATATATAATATATGTGCATTGGATATATAATATATGTGCACTGGATATTTAATATATGTGCACTGGATATATATAATATATGTGCACTGGATATATAATATATGTGCACTAGATATATAATATATGTGCACTGGATATATAATATATGTGCACTGAATATTTAATATATGTGCACTGGATATATATAATATATGTGCACAGGATATATATAATATATGTGCACTGGATATATAATATATGTGCACTGGATATATACAATATATGTGCACTGGATATATAATATATGTGCACTGGATATATAATATATGTGCACTGGATATATAATATATGTGCACTGGATATTAAATATATGTACACTGGATATATATAATATATGTGCACTGGATATATTTAATATATGTGCACTGGATATATAATATATGTGCACTGAATATTTAATATATGTGCACTGGATATATAATATATGTGCACTGGATGTATATAATATATGTGCACTGGATATATAATATATGTGCACTGAATATATATAATATATGTGCACTGGATATTTAATATATATGCACTGGATCTATATTATATGTGCACTGGATAAATAATATATGTGCAATGAATATTTAATATATGTGCACTGGATTATATAACATATGTGCACTGGATATATAATATATGTGCACTGGATATATAAAATATGTGCACTGGATATATATAATATATGTACACTGGATCTATAATATATGTGCACAGGATATATATAATATATGTGCACTGGATATATTTAATATATGTGCACTGGATATAGAATATATGTGCACTGGATTCATAATATATGTGCACTGGATATATATAATATATGTGCACTGGATATATAATATATGTGCACTGGATATATATAATATATGTGCACTGGATATATAATATATGTTCACTGGATATATAATATATGTGCACTGGATATTAAATATATGTGCACTGGATATATATATTATATGTGCAAAGGTTATATTTAATATATGTGCACTGGATATATAATATATGTGCACTGAATATTTAATATATGTGCACTGGATATATAATATATGTGCATTGGATGTATATAATATATGTGCACTGGATATATATAATATATGTGCACTGGATATATATAATATGTGTGCACTGGATATATAATATATGTGCACTGGATATATATAATATGTGTTCACTGGATATATAAAATATGTGCACTGGATATATATAATATATGTGCACTGGATCTATAATATATGTGCACAGGATATATATATATAATATATGTGCACTGCATATATTTAATATATGTGCACTGGATATATAATATATGTGCACTGGATATATAATATATGTGCACTAAATATTTAACATATGTGCACTGGATATTAAATATATGTGCACTGGATATATATAATATATGTGCACTGAATATTTAATATATGTGCACTGGATATATATAATATATGTGCACTGGATATATAATATATGTGCACTGGATATATATAATATGTGTGCACAGGATATATAATATATGTGCACTGGATATATATAATATATGTGCACTGGATATATAAAATATGTGCACTGGATATATATAATATATGTGCAATGGAACTATAATATATGTGCACAGGATATATATAATATATGTGCACTGGATATATTTAATATATGTGCACTGGATATATAATATATGTGCACTGGATATATAATATATGTGCACTGGATATATATAATATATGTGCACTGGATATATAATATATGTGCACTGGATATATATAATATATGTGCACTGGATATATAATATATGTGCAATGGATATATATAATATATGTGCACTGGATATATAATATATGTGCACTGGATATATAATATATGTGCACTGGATATATAATATATGTGCACTGGATATTTAATATATGTGCACTGGATATATATAATATATGTGCACTGGATATATTTAATATATGTGAACTGGATACACAATATATGTGCACTGTATAAATAATATATGTGCACTGAATATTTAATATATGTGCACTGGATATATATAATATATGTGCACTGGATATATAATATATGTGCACTGGATATTTAATATATGTGCACTGGATATATATAATATATGTGCACTGGATATATAATATATGTGCACTGGATACATATAATATATGTGCACTGGATATATAAAATATGTGCACTGGATATATATAATATATGTGCACTGGATCTATAATATATGTGCACAGGATATATATAATATATGTGCACTGGATATATTTAATATATGTGCACTGGATATAGAATATATGTGCACTGGATATATAATATATGAGCACTGGATATATATAATATATGTGCACTGGATATATAATATATGTGCACTGGATATATAATATATGTGCACTGGATATTAAATATATGTGCACTGGATATATATAATATATGTGCAAAGGTTATATTTAATATATGTGCACTGGATATATAATATATGTGCACTGGATATAGATAATATATGTGCAAAGGTTATATTTAATATATGTGCACTGGATATATAATATATGTGCACTGAATATTTAATATATGTGCACTGGATATATAATATATGTGCATTGGATGTATATAATATATGTGCACTGGATATATAATATATGTGCACTGAATATATATAATATATGTGCACTGGATATATAATATATGTGCACTAGATATATAATATATGTGCACTGGATATATAATATATGTGCACTGAATATTTAATGTATGTGCACTGGATATATATAATATATGTGCACAGGATATATATAATATATGTGCACTGGATATATAATATATGTGCACTGGATATATACAATATATGTGCACTGGATATATAATATATGTGCACTGGATATATAATATATGTGCACTGGATATATAATATATGTGCACTGGATATTAAATATATGTACACTGGATATATATAATATATGTGCACTGGATATATATAATATATGTACACTGGATATATATAATATATGTGCACTGGATATATATAATATATGTGCACTGGATATATAATATATGTGCACTGAATATTTAATATATGTGCACTGGATATATAATATATGTGCACTGGATGTATATAATATATGTGCACTGGATATATAATATATGTGCACTGAATATATATAATATATGTGCACTGGATATTTAATATATATGCACTGGATCTATATTATATGTGCACTGGATATATAATATATGTGCACTGGATATATAAAATATGTGCACTGGATATACATAATATATGTGCACTGGATCTAAAATATATGTGCACTGGATATATAAAATATATTTGCACTGGATATATAATATATGTGCACTGAAATTTTAATAAATGTGCACTGGATATATAGATAATATATGTGCACTGGATGTATAATATATGTGCACTGGATATATATAATATATGTGCTCTGGTTATATAATATATGTGCACTGCATATTTATAATATATGTGCACTGGATAAATATGCTATGTGAGCACTGGATATATAATATATGTGCACTGGATATATAATATATGTGCACTGGATTTATAATATATGTGCAATGGATATATATAATATATGTGCACTAGATTTATAATATATGTGCAAAGGATATATATAATATTTGTGCACTGGATATATTATATATGTGCACTTGATATTTAGAATATATGTGCACTGGATATATATAATATATGTGCATTGGAAATATAATGTATGTGCACTGGATATATATATATATATATATATATATATATATATATATATAATATATGTGCACTGGATATATAATATATGTGCACTGGATATATAATATATGTGCACTGGATATATATAATATATGTGCACTGATTATTTAATATATGTGCACTGGATATATAATATATGTGCACTGGATAATTAATATATGTGCACTGGATATATATAATATATGTGCGCTGGATATATAATATATGTGCACTAAATATTTAATATATGTGCACTGGATATTAAATATATGTGCATTGGATATACAATATATGTGCACTGTATATATAATATATGTGATCTGAATATTTAATATATGTGCACTGGATATATATAATATATGTGCACTAGATATATAATATATGTGCACTGGATATTTAATATATGTGCACTGGATATATATAATATATGTGCACTGGATATATATAATATGTGTGCACTGGATATATAATATATGTGCACTGGATCTATAATATATGTGCACTGGGTATATATAATATATGTGCAGTGGATATATAATATATGTGCACTGGATATTTATAATATATGTGCACTGGATATATAATATATGTGCACCGGATATATAATATATGTGCACTGGATATATATAATATATTTGCATGGATATATAATAAATGTGCACTTGATATATAATATATGTGCACTGGATATTTAAAATATGTGCACTGGATATATATAATATATGTGCGCTGGATATATAATATATGTGCACTAAATATTTAACATATGTGCACTGGATATTAAATATATGTGCACTGGATATATATAATATATGTGCACTGGATATATTTAATATATGTGCACTGGATACACAATATATGTGCACTGTATAAATAATATATGTGCACTGAATATTTAATATATGTGCACTGGATATATATAATATATGTGCACTGGATATATAATATATGTGCACTGGATATATAATATATGTGCACTGGATATTTAATATATGTGCACTGGATATATATAATATATGTGCACTGGATATATATAATATATGTGCACTGGATATATATAATATATGTGCACTGGATATATAATATATGTGCACTGGATATATAATATATGTGCACTGGATATATATAATATATGTGCACTGGATATATAATATATGTGCAATGGATATATATAATATATGTGCACTGGATATATGATATATGTGCACTGGATATATAATATATGTGCACTGGATATATAATATATGTGCACTGGATATTTAATATATGTGCACTGAATATATATAATATATGTGCGCTGGATATATAATATATGTGCACTAAATATTTAACATATGTGCACTGGATATTTAATATATGTGCACTGGATATATATAATATAGGTGCACTGGATATATTTAATATATGTGCACTGGATACACAATATATGTGCACTGTATAAATAATATATGTGCACTGAATATTTAATATATGTGCACTGGATATATATAATATATGTGCATTGGATATATAATATATGTGCACTGGATATTTAATATATGTGCACTGGATATATATAATATATGTGCACTGGATATATATAATATATGTGCACTGGATATATATAATATGTGTGCACTGGATATATAATATATGTGCACTGTCACGGAGCAAAGGTATACGTCTTCCTCCGGATGGTCTTTTGAATCAACACGGACGCAAGAGGTCGGGAGACAACAGCAATTTATTGTAATCCACAAAGTTAGTAGCCGGCAGCGGTCACATCAACCGTAATAACAATAAGTCCACAGAAGTCACAATCCAATGATAACTTTGGTTCCTTGGTCCTGTAACTATATCCTGGCTCTCTGCAGAGCTGTGCACAGGCCGGCTAACTCATACTAACTGCTAGCTACATCTATATACTAAACTGTTACTTCCTATACCTGGGGGTGGGAAGGGCTGAGTCACAGATCCTTCCCCCCTCACCTATGCCAAGGAGAGCAGACTCCCTGTCTCTTTTGAACAATGCACAGTCCAACATCTTCTTGGAGACACTGATCAGATTATCTCCACCCATTGTCCTCACTGGTCCTCACTAGTTAGAGGGATTTGCATACAATGTGCTAACACACTAGACCCTAATCAGCCAACTACACATTGATGTATATAACAGGTTAGAGAATACATTCCACATGAAATATATATTACACATTGCCTATAGTATAGACTCTAACCATCCCGTGACAACCCCTCCCCCTCTCAAAACATGTGCATGACACAATTGGCCTACACAGGTAAATTGGGGAATGCACATCAGTCTCTATAGCTCATATTTCCTCCTGCCGGGATAACCCATCTGTGTTCTGGTGTTGGTTCCCTCGGCGGTACTGAATGGTAAAGTTGTAGGGTTGAAGGGCTGGCATCTGTCAGAAAATCCGGTGGATCCATGTTGGCGTCTCTCTGAGCTTGGCTTCGGGTCACTGCTCCCACAAAGTGGCACTGTAGATTTCCAACATCGTTGCCTAACAGAACATCGGCCGGCAGCCCGCTCATCACACCAATTGTGCATCGTTTTGGTCCATAACCATAGTCGAGTTCCACGGTAGCTTTAGGAATACGTCTTTGAGTACCCCCTGCCAACTTGATAGAAATGCCAGGGCCCTCCTCTAGGGCCTCGGGTCGCACAACTCGGGGGTCCGCTACCGTTAGGAAAGCTCCCGAGTCCCGGAATCCAACAACTGTTCGGCCATCCAGTAGGACCTCCTGCAAGTGCTTCCTCTGAAGGTTTGCGGGATGTGTGGCGGAAGGCTGAATCCCATAGACCCCTGGAGGTGGAACAGATGGGTCATTCATGGAGTCATCTGGAAATGGGGCCAAACTTTCTGTCCTAGGGGTGGTTCCCAGGTAGTGAATAGGCCGGGATGCCACGGTGGCCCGTGCCCCCATGTTAGCAGAGCAACTAGCTTGCAAATGTCCAGGCCGCCCGCACCCAAAACATCTGCGCTCTAGCATTCTTCCAGTGGGTCGTTGTCTAGGGACAGGGTTGTTCATAGCTGGAGGCCGATGGGCTGGGGCAGGGGTAGAGGGGGAATTGTAATCCTGAGGCCGGACACGAAAGGTGGGTGGCTGGCTGAAGGGTGTCTGGCGGACTGTGGTAGTTTTCCGCTCCTCTGCAAACAACCTCTTCCACTGCGGCTTGATGGTCAGGTCTGCAAGAGAAGCAGCTTGCTCAACTGTGGCTGGGTTCCGTTCCAGCACCCACTCACGGATCTCAGCGGGGCACTGGGAA
This sequence comes from Leptodactylus fuscus, assembly GCF_031893055.1. Classification (NCBI taxonomy): domain Eukaryota; kingdom Metazoa; phylum Chordata; class Amphibia; order Anura; family Leptodactylidae; genus Leptodactylus; species Leptodactylus fuscus. Next base: position 248,213,458 of record NC_134267.1, on the reverse strand, counting down.
AAGAACTGTTCCTTAAGTATGACTTGGAGGATCTTATCGACTGTGACAGCCTCCTCTCCTTCTAGCCAGCGCTTGCATGCTTGCTTCAACTTGTGGGCGAACATGTGGAAGGAGCTTCCCCCATTGTAAGACAAAGAGCGGAACTGAACTCGGTAGGTCTCTGGAGTGACTGCATAATACTTCTGCACCGCTCTTTTAATGGCCTCATAGTCCCGCTGATCACTAGGGTCCATAGCTCTGAGAGCTTCCGCAGCCCCATCTCGTAGGTGCCCCACCAGATACCGGACCCAATCCTTCTCTGGGACTTCCATCAGGTGGCACTGGTGTTCGAAGTCCTGAAAATATCCATCAACATCCCCAGCCGCTTCATCAAAGGTCTTGAAGTGTTTATGGGAGACATATGGTGGTTCTCTCACTGTTGGGCTGGGGGTCGGCGTTTGATTATAATTCCTCGTAGTTATCTCAGCCATTCGCCTTTCATGCGCCATTCTTTCCTTTTCATGCGCCATTCTCTGTTCCTCCTTCTCCGTTTCCTGAGCCCTCTGTAATGCTCTACTCCTTTGCTCTGCAGTTGCTCCTAGCCCCAGCACTGCCAATTCCTCCTCATACAAAACAACCCATCTGCTCTTTTGGGTCTGTACCTGCCACTCCCGTATCTCTCCAGTCTCCTGGGGGCAGCCCTCCTCATGGTCGCTTTGCAGGGTCATCTCCTCCAGTGCCTCGATCAGTTGATCTTTCGTTCTTCCCTGGTAACTCAGGTTTAGTTCCCGGGCCCTTACTTGTAGACTTGCCATAGTCCAGTTCCTGTATTCTGAGGTTGTGGCTCCATTAATCGCTGAGCTGCTGTAGTCCATCTCGCTGTCCGCTGTTGATCCCACCGCTGCCAACCAGTTGTCACGGAGCAAAGGTATACGTCTTCCTCCGGATGGTCTTTTGAATCAACACGGACGCAAGAGGTCGGGAGACAACAGCAATTTATTGTAATCCACAAAGTTAGTAGCCGGCAGCGGTCACATCAACCGTAATAACAATAAGTCCACAGAAGTCACAATCCAATGATAACTTTGGTTCCTTGGTCCTGTAACTATATCCTGGCTCTCTGCAGAGCTGTGCACAGGCCGGCTAACACATACTAACTGCTAGCTACATCTATATACTAAACTGTTACTTCCTATACCTGGGGGTGGGAAGGGCTGAGTCACAGATCCTTCCCCCCTCACCTATGCCAAGGAGAGCAGACTCCCTGTCTCTTTTGAACAATGCACAGTCCAACATCTTCTTGGAGACACTGATCAGATTATCTCCACCCATTGTCCTCACTGGTCCTCACTAGTTAGAGGGATTTGCATACAATGTGCTAACACACTAGACCCTAATCAGCCAACTACACATTGATGTATATAACAGGTTAGAGAATACATTCCACATGAAATATATATTACACATTGCCTATAGTATAGACTCTAACCATCCCGTGACATGCACTGGATACATATAATATATGTGCACTGGATATATAAAATATGTGCACTGGATATATATAATATATGTGCACTGGATCTATAATATATGTGCACAGGATATATATAATATATGTGCACTGGATATATTTAATATATGTGCACTGGATATATAATATATGTGCACTGGATATATAATATATGTGCATTGGATGTATATAATATATGTGCACTGGATATATAATATATGTGCACTGAATATATATAATATATGTGCACTGGATATATAATATATGTGCACTAGATATATAATATATGTGCACTGAATATATAATATATGTGCACTGAATATTTAATATATGTGCACTGGATATATATAATATATGTGCACAGGATATATATAATATATGTGCACTGGATATATAATATATGTGCACTGGATATATACAATATATGTGCACTGGATATATAATATATGTGCACTGGATATATAATATATGTGCACTGGATATATCATATATGTGCACTGGATATTAAATATATGTACACTGGATATATATAATATATGTGCACTGGATATATTTAATATATGTGCACTGGATATATAATATATGTGCACTGAATATTTAATACATGTGCACTGGATATATAATATATGTGCACTGGATGTATATAATATATGTGCACTGGATATATAATATATGTGCACTGAATATATATAATATATGTGCACTGGATATTTAATATATATGCACTGGATCTATATTATATGTGCACTGGATAAATAATATATGTGCAATGAATATTTAATATATGTGCACTGGATTATATAACATATGTGCACTGGATATATAATATATGTGCACTGGATATATAAAATATGTGCACTGGATATATATAATATATGTACACTGGATCTATAATATATGTGCACAGGATATATATAATATATGTGCACTGGATATATTTAATATATGTGCACTGGATATAGAATATATGTGCACTGGATATATAATATATGTGCACTGGATATATATAATATATGTGCACTGGATATATAATATATGTGCACTGGATATATATAATATATGTGCACTGGATATATAATATATGTTCACTGGATATATAATATATGTGCACTGGATATTAAATATATGTGCACTGGATATATATATTATATGTGCAAAGGTTATATTTAATATATGTGCACTGGATATATAATATATGTGCACTGAATATTTAATATATGTGCACTGGATATATAATATATGTGCATTGGATGTATATAATATATGTGCACTGGATATATATAATATATGTGCACTGGATATATATAATATATGTTCACTGGATATATAAAATATGTGCACTGGATATATATAATATATGTGCACTGGATCTATAATATATGTGCACAGGATATATATATAATATATGTGCACTGCATATATTTAATATATGTGCACTGGATATATAATATATGTGCACTGGATATATAATATATGTGCACTAAATATTTAACATATGTGCACTGGATATTAAATATATGTGCACTGGATATATATAATATATGTGCACTGGATATATTTAATATATATGCACTGGATACACAATATATGTGCACTGTATAAATAATATATGTGCACTGAATATTTAATATATGTGCACTGGATATATATAATATATGTGCACTGGATATATAATATATGTGCACTGGATATATATAATATGTGTGCACAGGATATATAATATATGTGCACTGGATATATATAATATATGTGCACTGGATATATAATATATGTGCACTAAATATTTAACATATGTGCACTGGATATTAAATATATGTGCACTGGATATATATAATATATGTGCACTGGATATATTTAATATATATGCACTGGATACACAATATATGTGCACTGTATAAATAATATATGTGCACTGAATATTTAATATATGTGCACTGGATATATATAATATATGTGCACTGGATATATAATATATGTGCACTGGATATATATAATATGTGTGCACAGGATATATAATATATGTGCACTGGATATATATAATATATGTGCACTGGATATATAAAATATGTGCACTGGATATATATAATATATGTGCAATGGAACTATAATATATGTGCAGAGGATATATATAATATATGTGCACCGGATATATTTAATATATGTGCACTGGATATATAATATATGTGCACTGGATATATAATATATGTGCACTGGATATATATAATATATGTGCACTGGATATATAATATATGTGCACTGGATATATATAATATATGTGCACTGGATATATAATATATGTGCAATGGATATATATAATATATGTGCACTGGATATATAATATATGTGCACTGGATATATAATATATGTGCACTGGATATATAATATATGTGCACTGGATATTTAATATATGTGCACTGGATATATATAATATATGTGCGCTGGATATATAATATATGTGCACTAAATATTTAACATATGTGCACTGGATATATATAATATATGTGCACTGGATATATTTAATATATGTGAACTGGATACACAATATATGTGCACTGTATAAATAATATATGTGCACTGAATATTTAATATATGTGCACTGGATATATATAATATATGTGCACTGGATATATAATATATGTGCACTGGATATTTAAAATATGTGCACTGGATATATATAATATATGTGCACTGGATATATAATATATGTGCACTGGATACATATAATATATGTGCACTGGATATATAAAATATGTGCACTGGATATATATAATATATGTGCACTGGATCTATAATATATGTGCACAGGATATATATAATATATGTGCACTGGATATATTTAATATATGTGCACTGGATATAGAATATATGTGCACTGGATATATAATATATGAGCACTGGATATATATAATATATGTGCACTGGATATATAATATATGTGCACTGGATATATAATATATGTGCACTGGATATTAAATATATGTGCACTGGATATATATAATATATGTGCAAAGGTTATATTTAATATATGTGCACTGGATATATAATATATGTGCACTGGATATATATAATATATGTGCAAAGGTTATATTTAATATATGTGCACTGGATATATAATATATGTGCACTGAATATTTAATATATGTGCACTGGATATATAATATATGTGCATTGGATGTATATAATATATGTGCACTGGATATATAATATATGTGCACTGAATATATATAATATATGTGCACTGGATATATAATATATGTGCACTAGATATATAATATATGTGCACTGGATATATAATATATGTGCACTGAATATTTAATATATGTGCACTGGATATATATAATATATGTGCACAGGATATATAAAATATATGTGCACTGGATATATAATATATGTGCACTGGATATATACAATATATGTGCACTGGATATATAATATATGTGCACTGGATATATAATATATGTGCACTGGATATATAATATATGTGCACTGGATATTAAATATATGTACACTGGATATATATAATATATGTGCACTGGATATATATAATATATGTACACTGGATATATATAATATATGTGCACTGGATATATATAATATATGTGCACTGGATATATAATATATGTGCACTGAATATTTAATATATGTGCACTGGATGTATATAATATATGTGCACTGGATATATAATATATGTGCACTGAATATATATAATATATGTGCACTGGATATTTAATATATATGCACTGGATCTATATTATATGTGCACTGGATATATAATATATGTGCACTGGATATATAAAATATGTGCACTGGATATACATAATATATGTGCACTGGATCTAAAATATATGTGCACTGGATATATAAAATATATTTGCACTGGATATATAATATATGTGCACTGAAATTTTAATAAATGTGCACTGGATATATAGATAATATATGTGCACTGGATGTATAATATATGTGCACTGGATATATATAATATATGTGCACTGGTTATATAATATATGTGCACTGCATATTTATAATATATGTGCACTGGATAAATATGCTATGTGAGCACTGGATATATAATATATGTGCACTGGATATATATATAATATATGTTCATTGGATATATATAATATATGTGCACTGGATATATAATATATGTGCACTGGATTTATAATATATGTGCAATGGATATATATAATATATGTGCACTAGATTTATAATATATGTGCAAAGGATATATATAATATTTGTGCACTGGATATATTATATATGTGCACTTGATATTTAGAATATATGTGCACTGGATATATATAATATATGTGCATTGGAAATATAATGTATGTGCACTGGATATATATATATATATATATATATATAATATATGTGCACTGGATATATAATATATGTGCACTGGATATATATAATATATGTGCACTGATTATTTAATATATGTGCACTGGATATATAATATATGTGCACTGGATAATTAATATATGTGCACTGGATATATATAATATATGTGCGCTGGATATATAATATATGTGCACTAAATATTTAATATATGTGCACTGGATATTAAATATATGTGCATTGGATATACAATATATGTGCACTGTATATATAATATATGTGATCTGAATATTTAATATATGTGCACTGGATATATATAATATATGTGCACTAGATATATAATATATGTGCACTGGATATTTAATATATGTGCACTGGATATATATAATATATGTGCACTGGATATATATAATATGTGTGCACTGGATATTTAATATATGTGCACTGGATATATATAATATATGTGCACTGGATATATATAATATGTGTGCACTGGATATATAATATATGTGCACTGGATCTATAATATATGTGCACTGGGTATATATAATATATGTGCAGTGGATATATAATATATGTGCACTGGATATATATAATATATTTGCATGGATATATAATAAATGTGCACTTGATATATAATATATGTGCACTGGATATTTAAAATATGTGCACTGGATATATATAATATATGTGCGCTGGATATATAATATATGTGCACTAAATATTTAACATATGTGCACTGGATATTAAATATATGTGCACTGGATATATATAATATATGTGCACTGGATATATTTAATATATGTGCACTGGATACACAATATATGTGCACTGTATAAATAATATATGTGCACTGAATATTTAATATATGTGCACTGGATATATATAATATATGTGCACTGGATATATAATATATGTGCACTGGATATATAATATATGTGCACTGGATATTTAATATATGTGCACTGGATATATATAATATATGTGCACTGGATATATATAATATATGTGCACTGGATATATATAATATATGTGCACTGGATATATAATATATGTGCACTGGATATATAATATATGTGCACTGGATATATATAATATATGTGTACTGGATATATAATATATGTGCAATGGATATATATAATATATGTGCACTGGATATATGATATATGTGCACTGTGTATATAATATATGTGCACTGGATATATAATATATGTGCACTGGATATTTAATATATGTGCACTGAATATATATAATATATGTGCGCTGGATATATAATATATGTGCACTAAATATTTAACATATGTGCACTGGATATTTAATATATGTGCACTGGATATATATAATATAGGTGCACTGGATATATTTAATATATGTGCACTGGATACACAATATATGTGCACTGTATAAATAATATATGTGCACTGAATATTTAATATATGTGCACTGGATATATATAATATATGTGCATTGGATATATAATATATGTGCACTGGATATTTAATATATGTGCACTGGATATATATAATATATGTGCACTGGATATATATAATATATGTGCACTGGATATATATAATATGTGTGCACTGGATATATAATATATGTGCACTGGATACATATAATATATGTGCACTGGATATATAAAATATGTGCACTGGATATATATAATATATGTGCACTGGATCTATAATATATGTGCACAGGATATATATAATATATGTGCACTGGATATATTTAATATATGTGCACTGGATATATAATATATGTGCACTGGATATATAATATATGTGCACTGGATGTATATAATATATGTGCACTGGATATATAATATATGTGCACTGGATATATATAATATATGTGCACTGGATATATAATATATGTGCAATGGATATATATAATATATGTGCACTGGATATATGATATATGTGCACTGGATATATAATATATGTGCACTGGATATATAATATATGTGCACTGGATATTTAATATATGTGCACTGAATATATATAATATATGTGCGCTGGATATATAATATATGTGCACTAAATATTTAACATATGTGCACTGGATATTTAATATATGTGCACTGGATATATATAATACAGGTGCACTGGATATATTTAATATATGTGCACTGGATACACAATATATGTGCATTGTATAAATAATATATGTGCACTGAATATTTAATATATGTGCACTGGATATATATAATATATGTGCATTGGATATATAATATATGTGCACTGGATATTTAATATATGTGCACTGGATATATATAATATATGTGCACTGGATATATAATATATGTGCACTAGATATATAATATATGTGCACTGGATATATAATATATGTGCACTGAATATTTAATATATGTGCACTGGATATATATAATATATGTGCACAGGATATATATAATATATGTGCACTGGATATATAATATATGTGCACTGGATATATACAATATATGTGCACTGGATATATAATATATGTGCACTGGATATATAATATATGTGCACTGGATATATAATATATGTGCACTGGATATTAAATATATGTACACTGGATATATATAATATATGTGCACTGGATATATTTAATATATGTGCACTGGATATATAATATATGTGCACTGAATATTTAATATATGTGCACTGGATATATAATATATGTGCACTGGATGTATATAATATATGTGCACTGGATATATAATATATGTGCACTGAATATATATAATATATGTGCACTGGATATTTAATATATATGCACTGGATCTATATTATATGTGCACTGGATAAATAATATATGTGCAATGAATATTTAATATATGTGCACTGGATTATATAACATATGTGCACTGGATATATAATATATGTGCACTGGATATATAAAATATGTGCACTGGATATATATAATATATGTACACTGGATCTATAATATATGTGCACTGGATATATAATATATGTGCACTGGATATTAAATATATGTGCACTGGATATATATATTATATGTGCAAAGGTTATATTTAATATATGTGCACTGGATATATAATATATGTGCACTGAATATTTAATATATGTGCACTGGATATATAATATATGTGCATTGGATGTATATAATATATGTGCACTGGATATATATAATATATGTGCACTGGATATATATAATATGTGTGCACTGGATATATAATATATGTGCACTGGATATATATAATATGTGTTCACTGGATATATAAAATATGTGCACTGGATATATATAATATATGTGCACTGGATCTATAATATATGTGCACAGGATATATATATAATATATGTGCACTGCATATATTTAATATATGTGCACTGGATATATAATATATGTGCACTGGATATATAATATATGTGCACTAAATATTTAACATATGTGCACTGGATATTAAATATATGTGCACTGGATATATATAATATATGTGCACTGGATATATTTAATATATATGCACTGGATACACAATATATGTGCACTGTATAAATAATATATGTGCACTGAATATTTAATATATGTGCACTGGATATATATAATATATGTGCACTGGATATATAATATATGTGCACTGGATATATATAATATGTGTGCACAGGATATATAATATATGTGCACTGGATATATATAATATATGTGCACTGGATATATAAAATATGTGCACTGGATATACATAATATATGTGCAATGGAACTATAATATATGTGCACAGGATATATATAATATATGTGCACTGGATATATAATATATGTGCAATGGATATATATAATATATGTGCACTGGATATATAATATATGTGCACTGGATATATAATATATGTGCACTGGATATATAATATATGTGCACTGGATATTTAATATATGTGCACTGGATATATATAATATATGTGCGCTGGATATATAATATATGTGCACTAAATATTTAACATATGTGCACTGGATATTTAATATATGTGCACTGGATATATATAATATATGTGCACTGGATATATAATATATGTGCACTGGATATTTAATATATGTGCACTGGATATATATAATATATGTGCACTGGATATATAATATATGTGCACTGGATACATATAATATATGTGCACTGGATATATAAAATATGTGCACTGGATATATATAATATATGTTCACTGGATCTATAATATATGTGCACAGGATATATATAATATATGTGCACTGGATATATTTAATATATGTGCACTGGATATAGAATATATGTGCACTGGATATATAATATATGAGCACTGGATATATATAATATATGTGCACTGGATATATAATATATGTGCACTGGATATATAATATATGTGCACTGGATATTAAATATATGTGCACTGGATATATATAATATATGTGCAAAGGTTATATTTAATATATGTGCACTGGATATATAATATATGTGCACTGGATATAGATAATATATGTGCAAAGGTTATATTTAATATATGTGCACTGGATATATAATATATGTGCACTGAATATTTAATATATGTGCACTGGATATATAATATATGTGCATTGGATGTATATAATATATGTGCACTGGATATATATAATATATGTACACTGGATATATATAATATATGTGCACTGGATATATATAATATATGTGCACTGGATATATAATATATGTGCACTGAATATTTAATATATGTGCACTGGATATATAATATATGTGCACTGGATGTATATAATATATGTGCACTGGATATATAATATATGTGCACTGAATATATATAATATATGTGCACTGGATATTTAATATATATGCACTGGATCTATATTATATGTGCACTGGATATATAATATATGTGCACTGGATATATAAAATATGTGCACTGGATATACATAATATATGTGCACTGGATCTAAAATATATGTGCACTGGATATATAAAATATATTTGCACTGGATATATAATATATGTGCACTGAAATTTTAATAAATGTGCACTGGATATATAGATAATATATGTGCACTGGATGTATAATATATGTGCACTGGATATATATAATATATGTGCTCTGGTTATATAATATATGTGCACTGCATATTTATAATATATGTGCACTGGATAAATATGCTATGTGAGCACTGGATATATAATATATGTGCACTGGATATATATATATAATATATGTTCATTGGATATATATAATATATGTGCACTGGATATATAATATATGTGCACTGGATTTATAATATATGTGCAATGGATATATATAATATATGTGCACTAGATTTATAATATATGTGCAAAGGATATATATAATATTTGTGCACTGGATATATTATATATGTGCACTTGATATTTAGAATATATGTGCACTGGATATATATAATATATGTGCATTGGAAATATAATGTATGTGCACTGGATATATATATATATATATATATATATATATATATATATATATATAATATATGTGCACTGGATATATAATATATGTGCACTGGATATATATAATATATGTGCACTGATTATTTAATATATGTGCACTGGATATATAATATATGTGCACTGGATAATTAATATATGTGCACTGGATATATATAATATATGTGCGCTGGATATATAATATATGTGCACTAAATATTTAATATATGTGCACTGGATATTAAATATATGTGCATTGGATATACAATATATGTGCACTGTATATATAATATATGTGATCTGAATATTTAATATATGTGCACTGGATATATATAATATATGTGCACTAGATATATAATATATGTGCACTGGATCTATAATATATGTGCACTGGGTATATATAATATATGTGCAGTGGATATATAATATATGTGCACTGGATATTTATAATATATGTGCACTGGATATATAATATATGTGCACCGGATATATAATATATGTGCACTGGATATATATAATATATTTGCATGGATATATAATAAATGTGCACTTGATATATAATATATGTGCACTGGATATTTAAAATATGTGCACTGGATATATATAATATATGTGCGCTGGATATATAATATATGTGCACTAAATATTTAACATATGTTCACTGGATATTAAATATATGTGCACTGGATATATATAATATATGTGCACTGGATATATTTAATATATGTGCACTGGATACACAATATATGTGCACTGTATAAATAATATATGTGCACTGAATATTTAATATATGTGCACTGGATATATATAATATATGTGCACTGGATATATAATATATGTGCACTGGATATATAATATATGTGCACTGGATATTTAATATATGTGCACTGGATATATATAATATATGTGCACTGGATATATATAATATATGTGCACTGGATATATATAATATATGTGCACTGGATATATAATATATGTGCACTGGATATATAATATATGTGCACTGGATATATATAATATATGTGCACTGGATATATAATATATGTGCAATGGATATATATAATATATGTGCACTGGATATATGATATATGTGCACTGGATATATAATATATGTGCACTGGATATATAATATATGTGCACTGGATATTTAATATATGTGCACTGAATATATATAATATATGTGCGCTGGATATATAATATATGTGCACTAAATATTTAACATATGTGCACTGGATATTTAATATATGTGCACTGGATATATATAATATAGGTGCACTGGATATATTTAATATATGTGCACTGGATACACAATATATGTGCACTGTATAAATAATATATGTGCACTGAATATTTAATATATGTGCACTGGATATTTATAATATATGTGCATTGGATATATAATATATGTGCACTGGATATTTAATATATGTGCACTGGATATATATAATATATGTGCACTGGATATATATAATATATGTGCACTGGATATATATAATATGTGTGCACTGGATATATAATATATGTGCACTGGATACATATAATATATGTGCACTGGATATATAAAATATGTGCACTGGATATATATAATATATGTGCACTGGATCTATAATATATGTGCACAGGATATATATAATATATGTGCACTGGATATATTTAATATATGTGCACTGGATATATAATATATGTGCACTGGATATATAATATATGTGCACTGGATATATATAATATATGTGCACTGGATATATAATATATGTGCACTGGATATATAATATATGTGCACTGGATATATAATATATGTGCACTGGATATTTAATATATGTGCACTGGATATATATAATATATGTGCACTGGATATATATAATATATGTGCACTGGATATATATAATATATGTGCACTGGATATATAATATATGTGCACTGGATATATAATATATGTGCACTGGATATATATAATATATGTGTACTGGATATATAATATATGTGCAATGGATATATATAATATATGTGCACTGGATATATGATATATGTGCACTGTGTATATAATATATGTGCACTGGATATATAATATATGTGCACTGGATATTTAATATATGTGCACTGAATATATATAATATATGTGCGCTGGATATATAATATATGTGCACTAAATATTTAACATATGTGCACTGGATATTTAATATATGTGCACTGGATATATATAATATAGGTGCACTGGATATATTTAATATATGTGCACTGGATACACAATATATGTGCACTGTATAAATAATATATGTGCACTGAATATTTAATATATGTGCACTGGATATATATAATATATGTGCATTGGATATATAATATATGTGCACTGGATATTTAATATATGTGCACTGGATATATATAATATATGTGCACTGGATATATATAATATATGTGCACTGGATATATAATATATGTGCACTGGATGTATATAATATATGTGCACTGGATATATAATATATGTGCACTGAATATATATAATATATGTGCACTGGATATTTAATATATATGCACTGGATCTATATTATATGTGCACTGGATAAATAATATATGTGCACTGAATATTTAATATATGTGCACTGGATTATATAACATATGTGCACTGGATATATAATATATGTGCACTGGATATATAAAATATGTGCACTGGATATATATAATATATGTGCACTGGATCTATAATATATGTGCACAGGATATATATAATATATGTGCACTGGATATATTTAATATATGTGCACTGGATATAGAATATATGTGCACTGGATATATAATATATGTGCACTGGATATATAAAATATGTGCACTGGATATATAATATATGTGCACTGGATATTAAATATATGTGCACTGGATATATATAATATATATGCACTGGATATATAATATATGTGCACTGAATATTTAATATATGTGCACTGGATATATAATATATGTGCACTGGATGTATATAATATATGTGCACTGGATATATAATATATGTGCACTGAATATATATAATATATGTGCACTGGATATATAATATATGTGCACTAGATATATAATATATGTGCACTGGATATATAATATATGTGCACTGAATATTTAATATATGTGCACTGGATATATATAATATATGTGCACTGGATATATAATATATGTGCACTGGATATATAATATATGTGCACTGAATATTTAACATATGTGCACTGGATATATATAATATATGTGCACAGGATATATATAATACATGTGCACTGGATATATAATATATGTGCACTGGATATATACAATATATGTGCACTGGATATATAATATATGTGCACTGGATATATAATATATTTGCACTGGATATATAATATATGTGCACTGAATATTTAATATATGTGCACTGGATATATAATATATGTGCACTGGATGTATATAATATATGTGCACTGGATATATAATATATGTGCACTGAATATATATAATATATGTGCACTGGATATTTAATATATATGCACTGGATCTATATTATATGTGCACTGGATAAATAATATATGTGCACTGAATATTTAATATATGTGCACTGGATTATATAACATATGTGCACTGGATATATAATATATGTGCACTGGATATATAAAATATGTGCACTGGATATATATAATATATGTGCACTGGATCTAAAATATATGTGCACTGGATATATATAATATATGTGCACTGGATATATAATATATGTGCACTTAAAAATTAAATATATGTGCACTGGGTATATAGATAATATATGTGCAATGGATGTATAATATATGTGCACTGGATATATATAATATATGTGCTGTGGATATATAATATATGTGCACTGCATATTTATAATATATGTGCACTGGATAAATATACTATGTGAGCACTGGATATATAATATATGTTCACTGGATATACAATATATGTGCACTGGATATATATAATATATGTTCATTGGATATATATAATATATGTGCACTAGATTTATAATATATGTGCAATGTATATTTATAATATATGTGCACTGGATATATTATATATGTGCACTTGATATTTAGAATATATGTGCACTGGATATATATATAATATATCTGCACTGGATATATAATATATGTACACTGGATATTTAATATATGTGCTCTGGATATATATAATATATGTGCACTGGATATATATAATATGTGTGCACTGGATATATAATATATGTGCACTGGATATATATAATATATGTGCACTGGATATATAAAATATGTGCACTGGATATATATAATATATGTGCACTGGATCTATAATATATGTGCACAGGATATATATAATATATGTGCACTGGATATATTTAATATATGTGCACTGGATATATAATACATGTGCACTGGATATATAATATATGTGCACTGAATATTTAATATATGTGCACTGGATATATATAATATATGTGTACTGGATATATAATATATGTGCACTGGATATATATAATATATGTGCACTGGATATATAATATATGTGCACTGGATATTAAATATATGTGCACTGAATATATATAATATATGTGCACTGGATATTTAATATATGTGCACTGGATATATAATATATGTGCACTGAATATTTAATATATGTGCACTGAATATTTATTATATATGCACTGGATTATATAATATATGTGCACTGGATATATAATATATGTGCACTGGATATATAAAATATGTGCACTGGATATATATAATATATGTGCACTGGATCTAAAATATATGTGCACTGGATATATATAATATATGTGCACTGAAAATTTAATATATGTGCACTGGATATATAGATAATATATGTGCACCTGATGTATAATATATGTGCACTGCATATTTATAATATATGTGCACTGGATATATATACTATGTGAGCACTGGATATATAATATATGTTCACTGGATATACAATATATGTGCACTGGATATATATAATATATGTTTATTGGATATATATAATATATGTGCACTGGATATATAATATATGTGCACTGGATTTATAATATATGTGCAATGGATATATATAATATATGTGCACTAGATTTATAATATATGTGCAATGGATATATATAATATATGTGCACTGGATATATTATATATGTGCACTTGATATTTAGAATATATGTGCACTGGATATATATAATATATGTGCACTGGATATATAATATATGTGCACTGGATATATATAATATACAGTTAGGGCCAGAAATATTTGGACAGTGACACAAGTTTTGTTATTTTAGCTGTTTACTAAAACATGTTCAGAAATACAATTATATATATAATATGGGCTGAAAGTGCGCACTCCCAGCTGTAATATGAGAGTTTCCACATCCAAATCGGAGAAAGGGTTTAGGAATCATAGCTCTGTAATGCATAGCCTCCTCTTTTTCAAGGGACCAAAAGTAATTGGTCAATGGACTCTAAGGGCTGCAATTAACTCTGAAGGCATCTCCCTCGTAAACCTGTAATCAATGAAGTAGTTAAAAGGTCTGGGGTTGATTCCAGGTGTGTGGTTTTGCATTTGGAAGCTGTTGCTGTGACCAGACAACATGCAGTCAAAGGAACTCTCAATTGAGGTGAAGCAGAACATCCTGAGGCTGAAAAAAAAAGAAAAAATCCATCAGAGAGATAGCAGACATGCTTGGAGTAGCAAAATCAACAGTCGGGTACATTCTAAGAAAAAAGTAATTGACTGGTGAGCTTGGGAAATCAAAAAGGCCTGGGCGTCCACGGATGACAACAGTGGTGGATGATCACCGCATACTTTCTTTGGTCAAGAAGAACCCGTTCACAACATCAACTGAAGTCCAGAACCCTCTCAGTGAAGTAGGTGTATCTGTCTCTAAGTCAACAGTAAAGAGAAGACTCCATGAAAGTAAATACAAAGGGTTCACATCTAGATGCAAACCATTCATCAATTCCAAAAATAGACAGGCCAGAGTTACATTTGCTGAAAAACACCTCAAGAAGCCAGCTCAGTTCTGGAAAAGTATTCTATGGACAGATGAGACAAAGATCAACCTGTACCAGAATGATGGGAAGAAAAAAGTTTGGAGAAGAAAGGGAACGGCACATGATCCAAGGCACACCACATCCTCTGTAACACATGGTGGAGGCCACGTGATGGCATGGGCATGCATGGCTTTCAATGGCGGCACTGGGTCACTTGTGTTTATTGATGACATAACAACAGACAAGAGTAGCCGGATGAATTCTGAAGTGTACTGGGATATACTTTCAGCCCAGATTCAGCCAAATGCTGCCAAGTTGATCGGACGGCGCTTCATAGTACAGATGGACAATGACCCCAAGCATACAGCCAAAGCTACCCAGGAGTTCATGAGTGCAAAAAAGTGGAACATTCTGCAATGGCCAAGTCACTCACCAGATCTTAACCCAATTGAGCATGCATTTCACTTGCTCAAATCCAGACTTAAGGCGGAAAGACCCACAAACAAGCAAGACCTGAAGGCTGCGGCTGTAAAGGCCTGGCAAAGCATTAAGAAGGAGGAAACCCAGCGTTTGGTGATGTCCATGGGT
This sequence comes from Leptodactylus fuscus, assembly GCF_031893055.1. Lineage (NCBI taxonomy): Eukaryota > Metazoa > Chordata > Amphibia > Anura > Leptodactylidae > Leptodactylus > Leptodactylus fuscus. The sequence goes on along the minus strand of NC_134267.1, from coordinate 248,195,650 downwards.
TCCAGACTTAAGGCAGTGATTGCCTCCAAAGGATTCGCAACAAAATATTAAAAATAAAAATATTTTGTTTGGGTTATGTTTATTTGTCCAATTACTTTTGAGCTCCTAAAATGTGGAGTGTTTGTAAAGAAATGTGTACAATTCCTACATTTACTATCAGATATTTTTGTTCAACCCTTCAAATTAAACGTTACAATCTGCACTTGAATTCTGTTGTAGAGGTTTCATTTCAAAACCAATGTGGTGGCATGCAGAGCCCAACTCGCGAAAATTGTGTCACTGTCCAAATATTTCTGGCCCTAACTGTATGTGCACCGGATATATAATGTATGTGCACTGGATATATAAATATAATATATGTGCACTTGATATATAATATATGTGCACTGGATATATATAATATGTGTGAACCTGATATATCAAATATGTTCACTGGATATATAATATATGTTCACTGGATATATAATATATGTGCACTGGATATATAATATATGTGCACTGGATATATATAATTTATGTGCACTGGATATATAATATATGTGCACTGGATATATTTAATATATGTGCACTGGATATATTTAATATATGTGCACTGGATATTTAATATATGTACACTGGATATATATATATATATATATATATATATATATATATATAATATGTGCACTGGATATATAATATATGTGCACTGGATATTTATAATATATGTGCACTGGATATAAAATATATGTGCAATGGATATATTTAATATATGTGCACTGTATATATAATATATGTGCACTGGATATTTAATATATATGCACTGGATATATATATGTGCACTGCATATATAATATATGTGCACTGGATATATATAATATATGTGCACTGGATCAATAATATATGTGCACTGGATATTTTTAATATATGTGCACTGGATCTATAATATATATGCAATGGATATATTATATATATACGTGCACTGGATATATAATATATTTGCCCTGGATATTTAATATAGGTGCACTGAATATATAATATATGTGCAATGGATATATAATATATGTGCAGTGGATATATTTATAATATATGTGCACTGGAAATTTAATATATGTGCATTGGATATATTTAATATATGTGCACTGGATATATAATATATGTGCACTAGATATATAATATATGTGCACTGGATATATATAATATATGTGCACTGGATATATAATATATGTGCACTGAACATTTAATATATGTGCACTGGATATATATATAATATATGTGCACTGGATATATATAATATATGTGCACTGGATCAATAATATATGTGCACTGAATATTTTTAATATATGTGCACTGGATCTATAATATATGTGCAATGGATATATTATATATATGTGCACTGGATATATAATATATGTTCACTGAATCTATAGTATATTTGCACTGGATATATTTAATATATGTGCACTGGATATTTAATATATCTGCACTGGATATAAATAATATATGTGCACTGGAGATTTAGTATATGTGCACTGGATATATATAATATATGTGCACTGGATATATAATATATGTGCACTGGATATTTATAATATATATGCACTGGATATAAAATATATGTGCAATGGATATATTTAATATATGTCCACTGTATATATAATATATGTGCACTGGACATTTAATATATGTGCACTGGATATATATAATATATATGCACTGGATATAAAATATATGTGCAATGGATATATTTAATATATGTCCACTGTATATATAATATATGTGCACTGGATATTTAATATATGTGCACTGGATATATATAATATATGTGCACTGGATATATAATATATGTGCACTAGATATATATAATATATGTACACTGGATCAATAATATATGTGCAATGAATATTTTTAGTATATGTGCACTGGATCAATAATATATGTGCAATGGATATATTATATATATGTGCACTGGATACATAATATATGTGCACTGGATCTATAGTATATGTGCACTGGATATATTTAATATATGTGCACTGGGTATTTAATATATGTGCAATGGATATTTAATATATCTGCACTGGATATAAATAATATCTGTGCAATGGATATATAATATATGTGCACTGGATATATAATATATGTGCACTAGATATATATAATACATGTGCAGGGGATCTATAGTATATGAGCACTGGATATATATAATATATGTGCACTGGATCTATAATATATATGCAATGGATATAATATATATATATATATATATATATATATATATATATATATATATATGTGCACTGGATATATAATATATTTGCCCTGGATATTTAATATAGGTGCACTGAATATATAATATATGTGCAATGGATATATAATATTTGTGCACTAGATATATAATATATGTGCACTGGATATATATAATATATGTGCACTGGATATATAATATATGTGCACTGAACATTTAATATATGTGCACTGGATATATATGTGCACTGGATATTTAATATATGTGCACTGGATATATATATATATATATATATATATATATGCAATGAATATATATAATACATGTGCACTGGATATAAATAATATATGTGCACTGGATATATAATATATGTGCACTGGATATATAATATATGTGCACTGGATATAAATAATATATGTGCACTGGATATATAATATATGTGCACTGGATATATAATATATGTGCACTGGATATATAATATATGTGCACTGGACATATATATTTGCAGTGAATATTTATAATATATGTGCACTGGATATATAATATATGTGCACTAGATATATATAATATATGTGCATTGGATCTATAATATATGTGCACTGGATATATAATATATGTGCGCTGGATATATATAATATATGTGCACTGGATATATATAATGTGTGCACTGGATATATATAATATATGTGCACTTGATATATAATATATGTGCACTGCATATATAATATATGTGCACCAGATATATATATTATGTGTGCACTTGATATATAATATATGTGCACTGGATATATAATATATGTGCACTGGATATATAATATATGTGCACTGGATATATATATTTGCAGTGGATATTTATAATATATGTGCACTGGTTATATTTAATATATGTGCACTGGATATATATAATATATGTGCACTGGATATATATAATATGTGCACTGGATATATATAATATATGTGCACTGGATATATAATATATGTGCACTGCATATATAATATATGTGTACCAGATATATATATTATGTGTGCACTTGATATATAATATATGGGCACTGGATATATATAATATATGCGCACTGGATATATATAATATATGTGCACTGGATATATAATATATGTGCACTGGATATATATATTTGCAGTGGATATTTATAATATATGTGCACTGGTTATATTTAATATATGTGCACTGGATATATATAATATATGTGCACTGGATATATATAATATGTGCACTGGATATATATAATATATGTGCACTGGATATATAATATATGTGCACTGCATATATAATATATGTGCACCAGATATATAATATATGTGCACTGGATATATATAATATATGTGCACTGGATATATAATATATGTGCACTGAACATTTAATATATGTGCACTGGATATATATATAATATATGTGCACTGGATATTTAATATATGTGCACTGGATATATATATATATATATATATATATATATATATATATGCAATGAATATATATAATATGTGTGCACTGGATATAAATAATATATTTGCACTGGATATATAATATATGTGCACTGGATATATAATATATGTGCACTGGATATTTAATATATGTGCACTGGATATATATAATATATGTGCACTGGATATATAATATATGTGCACTGGATATATATAATATATGTACACTGGATCAATAATATATGTGCAATAAATATTTTTAGTATATGTGCACTGGATCTATAATATATGTGCAATGGATATATTATATATATGTGCACTGGATACATAATATATGTGCACTGGATCTATAGTATATGTGCACTGGATATATTTAATATATGTGCACTGGGTATTTAATATATGTGCACTGGATATTTAATATATCTGCACTGGATATAAATAATATCTTTGCAATGGATATATAATATATGTGCACTGGATATATAATATATGTGCACTAGATATATATAATACATGTGCAGGGGATCTATAGTATATGAGCACTGGATATATTTAATATATGTGCACTGGATATTTAATATATGTGCACTGGATATATAATATATGTGCACTGCATATATAATATATGTGCACTGGATATATATAATATATGTGCACTGGATCAATAATATATGTGCACTGGATATTTTTAATATATGTGCACTGGATCTATAATATATATGCAATGGATATAATATATATATATATATATATATATATATATATATATATATATATATGTGCACTGGATATATAATATATTTGCCCTGGATATTTAATATAGGTGCACTGAATATATAATATATGTGCAATGGATATATAATATTTGTGCACTGGATATATTTATAATATATGTGCACTGGATATTTAATATATGTGCATTGGATATATTTAATATATGTGCACTGGATATATAATATATGTGCACTGGATATATAATATATGTGCACTGAACATTTAATATATGTGCACTGGATATATATATAATATATGTGCACTGGATATTTAATATATGTGCACTGGATATATATATATATATATATATATATATATATATATATGCAATGAATATATATAATACATGTGCACTGGATATAAATAATATATGTGCACTGGATATATAATATATGTGCACTGGATATATAATATATGTGCACTGGATATAAATAATATATGTGCACTGGATATATAATATATGTGCACTGGACATATATATTTGCAGTGAATATTTATAATATATGTGCACTGGATATATAATATATGTGCACTAGATATATATAATATATGTGCATTGGATCTATAATATATGTGCACTGGATATATAATATATGTGCACTGGATATATATAATATATGTGCACTGGATATATATAATGTGTGCACTGGATATATATAATATATGTGCACTGGATATATAATATATGTGCACTGCATATATAATATATGTGCACCAGATATATATATTATGTGTGCACTTGATATATAATATATGTGCACTGGATATATAATATATGTGCACTGGATATATAATATATCTGTGCACTGGATATATATATTTGCAGTGGATATTTATAATATATGTGCACTGGTTATATTTAATATATGTGCACTGGATATATATAATATATGTGCACTGGATATATATAATATGTGCACTGGATATATATAATATATGTGCACTGGATATATAATATATGTGCACTGCATATATAATATATGTGCACCAGATATATATATTATGTGTGCACTTGATATATAATATATGTGCACTGGATATATAATATATGTGCACTGGATATATAATATATGTGCACTGGATATATATATTTGCAGTGGATATTTATAATATATGTGCACTGGTTATATTTAATATATGTGCACTGGATATATATAATATGTGTGCACTAGATATATAATATATGTGCACTGGATATATATAATATATGTGCACTGGATATATAATATATGGGCACTGGATATATATAATATATGTGCACTGGATATATATAATATATGTGCACTGGATATATAATATATGTGCACTGGATATATATATTTGCAGTGGATATTTATAATATATGTGCACTGGTTATATTTAATATATTTGCACTGGATATATATAATATATGTGCACTGGATATATATAATATGTGCACTGGATATATATAATATATGTGCACTGGATATATAATATATGTGCACTGCATATATAATATATGTGCACCAGATATATATATTATGTGTGCACTTGATATATAATATATGTGCACTGGATATATAATACATGTGCACTGGATATATAATATATGTGCACTGGATATATATATTTGCAGCGGATATTTATAATATATGTGCACTGGTTATATTTAATATATGTGCACTGGATATATATAATATGTGTGCACTAGATATATAATATATGTGCACTGGATATATATAATATATGTGCACTGGATATATAATATATGTGCACTGGATATATAATATATGTGCACTGCATATATAATATATGTGCACCAGATATATATATTATGTGTGCACTTGATATATAATATATGTGCACTGGATATATAATATATGTGCACTGGATATATAATATATGTGCACTGGATATATATATTTGCAGTGGATATTTATAATATATGTGCACTGGTTATATTTAATATATGTGCACTGGATATATATAATATGTGTGCATTAGATATATAATATATGTGCACTGGATATATATAATATATGTGCACTGGATATATAATATATGGGCACTGGATATATATAATATATGTGCACTGGATATATATATAATATATGTGCACTGGATATATAATATATGTGCACTGGATATATATATTTGCAGTGGATATTTATAATATATGTGCACTGGTTATATTTAATATATGTGCACTGGATATATATAATATATGTGCACTGGATATATATAATATGTGCACTGGATATATATAATATATGTGCACTGGATATATAATATATGTGCACTGCATATATAATATATGTGCACCAGATATATATATTATGTGTGCACTTGATATATAATATATGTGCACTGGATATATAATATATGTGCACTGGATATATAATATATGTGCACTGGATATATATATTTGCAGTGGATATTTATAATATATGTGCACTGGTTATATTTAATATATGTGCACTGGATATATATAATATGTGTGCACTAGATATATAATATATGTGCACTGGATATATATAATATATGTGCACTGGATATATAATATAAGTGCACTGGATATATATAATATATGTGCACTGGATATATATAATATATGTGCACTGGATATATAATATATGTGCACTGGATATATAATATATGTGCACTGGATATAAATAATATATGTGCACTGGATATATAATATATGTGCACTGGATATATATAATATATGTGCACTGGATATATAATATATGTGCACTGGATATATAATATATGTGCTCTGGATATATAATATATGTGCACTGGATATATAATATATGTGCACTGGATATATAATATATGTGCACTGGATATATATATTTGCAGTGGATATTTATAACATATGTGCACTGGATATATTTAATATATGTGCACTGGATATATATAATTTGTGTGCACAGGATATATAATATATGTGCACTGGATATATAATATATGTGCACTAGATATATATAATATATGTGCATTGGATCTATAATATATGTGCAATAGATATATAATATATGTGCACTGGATATATATAATATGTGTGCACTGGATATATAATATATGTGCACTGGATATATAATATATGTGCACTGGATATATTAATATATGTAAACTGGATATTTATAATATATGTGCACTGGATATATGATATATGTGCACTGGATATATTTAATATATGTGCACTGGATATATATAGTATGTGTGCACTTGATATATAATATATGGGCACTGGATATATAATATACGTGCACTGGATATATATAATATATGTGCACTGGATCTATAATATATGTAAACTGGATATTTATAATATATGTGCACTGGATAGTTAATATATGTGCACTGGATAGTTAATATATGTGCACTGGATATATATAATACATGTTCACTGTGTATATATATATAATATCTGTGCAATGGATATATAATATATGTGCACTGGATATATGTAATACATTTGCAGGGGATCTATAGTATATGTACACTGGATATATATAATATATGTGCACTGGATAGATAAGATATGTGCACTGGATATTTAATATATGTGCACTGGATATATATAATATATGTGCACTGGATATAATATATGTTCACTGGATATTTATAATATATGTGCACTGGATATAAAATATATGTGCAATGGATATTTAATATATGTGCACTGGATATATATAATATATGTGCACTGGATATATAATATATGTGCACTGGAAATATATATAATATATGTGCACTGGATCAATAATATATGTGCACTGACTATTTTTAATATATGTGCACTGGATCTATAATATATGTGCAATAGATATATAATATATGTGCACTGAATCTATAATATATGTGCACTGGATATATTTAATATATGTGCACTGGATATTTAATATATGTGCACTGGATATTTAATATATCTGCACTGGATATGAATAATATATGTGCACGGGAGATTTAATATATGTGCACTGGATATTTAATATATCTGCACTGGATATTTAATATATCTGCACTGAATATATATAATATATGTTAACTGGATATTTAATATATGTGCACTGGATATATATATATATATAATGTATGTGCACAGGATATTTAATATATGTGCACTGGATATATATAATATATGTGCACTGGATATATAATATATGTGCACTGGATATTTATAATATATGTGCACTGGATATTTATAATATATGTGCACTGGATATAAAATATATGTGCAATGGATATATTTTATATATGTGCACTGTATATATAATATATGTGCACTGGATATATAATATATGTGCACTGGATATATATAATATATGTGCACTGGATCAATAATATATGTGCACTGAATATTTTTAATATATGTGCACTGGATCTATAATATATGTGCAATGGATATATTATATATATGTGCACTGGATATATAATATATGTTCACTGGATCTAAAGTATATGTGCACTGGATATATTTAATATATGTGCACTGGATATTTAATATATGTGCACTGGATATTTAATATATCTGCACTGGATATAAATAATATATGTGCACTGGAGATTTAGTATATGTGCACTGGATATATATAACATATGTGCACTGGTTATATAATATATGTGCACTGGATAATAATAATATATGTGCACTGGATATAAAATATATGTGCAATGGATATATTTAATATATGTCCACTGTTTATATAATATATGTGCACTGGATATTTAATATATGTGCACTGGATATATATAATATATGTGCACTGGATATATAATATATGTGCACTGGATATATATAATATGTGCACTGGATCAATAATATATGTGCACTGAATATTTTTAATATATGTGCACTGGATCTATAATATATGTGCAATGGATATATTATATATATGTGCACTGGATATTTAATATATGTTCACTGGATCTATAGTATATGTGCACTGGATATATTTAATATATGTGCACTGGATATTTAATATATGTGCACTGGATATAAATAATATCTGTGCAATGGATATATAATATATGTGCACTGGATATAAAATATATGTGCAATAGATATTTAATATTTAACTGAATATTTTTAATATATGTGCACTGGATCTATAATATATGTGTAATGGATCTATAGTATATGTGCACTGGATATATATAATATATGTGCACTGGATATATAATATATGTGCACTGGATATATATATAATATATGTGCACTGGATCAATAATATATGTGCACTGAATATTTTTAATATATGTGCACTGGATCTATAATATATGTGTAATGGATCTATAGTATATGTGCACTGGATATATTTAATATATGTGCACTGGATATATAATATATGTGCACTGGATATTTAATATATCTGCACTGGCTATAATTAATATATGTGCACTGGAGATTTAATATATGTGCACTGGATATTTAATATATCTGCACTGGATATATATAATATATGTGAACTGGATATTTCATATATGTGCACTGGATATATATAATATATGTGCACTGGATTTATAATATATGTGCAATGGATATATATAATATATGTGCACTGAATATTATATATGTGCACTTGATATTTAGAATATATGTGCACTGGATATATATAATATATTTGCACTGGATATTTAATATATGTACACTGGATATATGTAATATATTTGCACTGGATATTTAATATATGTACACTGGATATTTAATATATGTGCACTGAATGTATAATATATGTGCACTGGATATTTAATATATGTGCACTGGATATATATAATATATGTGCACTGGATATATAATATATGTGCACTGGATATAAAATATATGTGCAATGGATATATTTAATATATGTGCACTGTATATATAATATATGTGCACTGGATATTTAATATATGTGCACTGGATATATATAATATATGTGCACTGGATATATAATATATGTGCAATGGATATATATAATATATGTGCACTGGATCTATAATATATGTGCAATGGATATATTATATATATAAGCACTGGATATATAATATATGTGCAATGGATCTATAGTATATGTGCACTGGATATATTTAATATATGTGCACTGGATATTTTATATATGTGCACTGGATATTTAATATATCTTCACTGGATATAAAAAATATATGTGCACTGGAGATTTAATATATGTGCACTCGATATATATAATATATGTGCACTGGATTTATAATATATGTGTAGTGGATATATATGATATATGTGCACTGGATATATTATATATGTGCACTTGACGTTTAGAATATATGTGCACTGGATATATATAATATATGTGCACTGGATATAGAATATATGTGCACTGGATATATTTAATATATGTGCACTGGATATTTAGAATATATGTGGACTGGATATATAATATATGTGCACTGGATATATATAATATGTGTGCTCTGGATATATAATATGTGTTCACTGGATATATAATATATGTGCACTGGATATATATAATATATGTGCATTGGATATATATATAATTTATGTGCACTGGATATATTATTTATGTGCACTGGATATATAATATATGTGCACTGGATATATAATATATGTGCACTGGATATATTTAATATATGTGCACTGGATATTTAATATATGTGCACTGGATATATATAATATATGTGCACTGGATATATAATATACATTGGGGCAAAAACGTATTTAGTCAGTCACCAATAGTGCAAGTTCCACCACTTAAAAAGATTAGAGGCGTCTGTAATTTACATCATAGGTAGACCTCAACTATGAGAGACAAAATGAGAAAACAAATCCAGAAAGTCACATTGTCTGATTTTGTAAGAATTTATTTGCTAATTATGGTGGAAAATAAGTACTTGGTCAGTAACAAAATTTCATCTCAATACTTTGTTATATATCCTTTGTTGGCAATGACAGAGGTGAAACGTTTTCTGTAAGTCTTCACAAGGTTGGCACACACTGTTGTTGGTATGTTGGCCCATTCCTCCATGCAGATCTCCTCTAGAGCAGTGATGTTTTGGGGCTGTCGCTTGGGAACACGGACTTTCAACTCCCTCCAAAGGTTTTCTATAGGGTTGAGATCTGGATATATATATAATATATGTGCACTGGATATTTAATATATGTGCACTGGATATATATAATATGTGTGCACTGGATACATAATATATGTACAATGGATATATAATATATGTGCACTGGATATATATAATATATGTGAACTGGATCTATAATATATGTAAACTGCATATTGAATATATGTGCACTGGATATATTTATAATATATGTGCACTAGATATTTAATATATATGTGCACTAGATATATATAATATGTGTGCACTAGATATATAATATATGTGCACTGGATATATAATATATGTGCACTGGATATATATATATATATATATATATATATGCACTGGATATATAAAATATATGTGCACTGCATATATATATATATTATGTGCACTGGATATATAATATATATGCGCTGGATATATAATATATCTGCACTGGATATATATAATATATGTGAACTGGATATTTCATATATGTGCACTGGATATATATAATATATGTGCACTGGATTTATAATATATGTGCAATGGATATATATAATATATGTGCACTGAATATTATATATGTGCACTTGATATTTAGAATATATGTGCACTGGATATATATAATATATGTGCACTGGATATTTAATATATGTACACTGGATTATATAATATATGTGCACTGGATGTATAATATATGTGCACTGGATATTTAATATATGTGCACTGGATATATATAATATATGTGCACTGGATATATAATATATGTGCACTGGATATTTATAATATATGTGCACTGCATATAAAATATATGTGCAATGGATATATTTAATATATGTGCATTGTATATATAATATATGTGCTCTGGATATTTAATATATGTGCACTGGATATATACAATATATGTGCACTGGATATATAATATATGTGCAATGGATATATATAATATATGTGCAATGGATCAATAATATATGTGCAATGGATCTATAGTATATGTGCACTGGATATATTTAATATATGTGCACTGGATATTTAATATATGTGTACTGGATATTTAATATATCTTCACTGGATATAAATAATATATGTGCACTGGAGATTTAATATATGTGCACTGGATATATAAAATATATGTGCACTGGATTTACAATATATGTGTAATGGATATATATAATATATGTGCACTGGATATATAATATATGTGCACTTGATGTTTAGAATATATGTGCACTGGATATATATAATATATGTGCACTGGATATAGAATATATGTGCACTGGATATATTTAATATATGTGCACTGGATATTTAGAATATATGTGGACTGGATATATATATAATATATGTGCACTGGATCTATAATATATGTAAACTGCATAATGAATATATGTGCACTGGATATATTTATAATATATGTGCACTAGATATTTAATATATATGTGCACTAGATATATATAATATGTGTGCACTAGATATATAATATATGTGCACTGGATATATAATATATGTGCACTGGATATATATAATATGTGTGCACTGGATACATAATATATGTACAATGGATATATAATATATGTGCAATGGATCAATAATATATGTGCACTGAATATTTTTAATATATGTGCACTGGATCTATAATATATGTGCAATGGATATATTATATATTTGTGCACTGGATATATAATATATGTGCAATGGATCTATAGTATATGTGCACTGGATATATTTAATATATGTGCACTGGATATTTAATATATGTGTACTGGATATTTAATATGTCTTCACTGGATATAAATAATATATTTGCACTGGAGATTTAATATATGTGCACTGGATATATATATTATATGTGCACTGGATTTATAATATATGTGTAATGGATATATACGATATATGTGCACTGGATATTTAATATATGTGCACTGGATATATATAATATATGTGCACTGGATATAGAATATATGTGCACTGGATATATTTAATATATGTGCACTGGATATTTAGAATATATGTGGACTGGATATATATATATAATATATGTGCACTGGATATATAATATATGTGCACTGGATATATATAATATGTGTGAACCTGATATATCATATATGTTCACTGGATATATAATATATGTTCACTGGATATATAATATATGTGCACTGGATATATAATATATGTGCACTGGATATATATAATTTATGTGCACTGGATATATAATATATGTGCACTGGATATATTTAATATATGTGCACTGGATATATTTAATATATGTGCACTGGATATTTAATATATGTACACTGGAAATATATATATATATATATATATATTATATGTGCACTGGATATATAATATATGTGCACTGTATATTTATAATATATGTGCACTGGATATAAAATATATGTGCAATGGATATATTTAATATATGTGCCCTGTATATATAATATATGTGCACTGGATATTTAATATATATGCACTGGATATATATAATATATGTGCACTGCATATATAATATATGTGCACTGGATATATATAATATATGTGCACTGGATCAATAATATATGTGCACTGGATATTTTTAATATATGTGCACTGGATCTATAATATATATGCAATGGATATATTATATATATATACGTGCACTGGATATATAATATATTTGCCCTGGATATTTAATATAGGTGCACTGAATATATAATATATGTGCAATGGATATATAATATATGTGCACTGGATATATTTATAATATATGTGCACTGGAAATTTAATATATGTGCATGGGATATATTTAATATATGTGCACTGGATATATAATATATGTGCACTAGATATATAATATATGTGCACTGGATATATATAATATATGTGCACTGGATATATAATATATGTGCACTGAACATTTAATATATGTGCACTGGATATATATATAATATATGTGCACTGGATATATATAATATATGTGCACTGGATCAATAATATATGTGCACTGAATATTTTTAATATATGTGCACTGGATCTATAATATATGTGCAATGGATATATATAATATATGTGCTCTGGATATATAATATATGTTCACTGAATCTATAGTATATTTGCACTGGATATATTTAATATATGTGCACTGGATATTTAATATATCTGCACTGGATATAAATAATATATGTGCACTGGAGATTTAGTATATGTGCACTGGATATATATAATATATGTGCACTGGATATATAATATATGTGCACTGGATATTTATAAAATATATGCACTGGATATAAAAATATATGTGCAATGGATATATTTAATATATGTCTACTGTATATATAATATATGTGCACTGGATATTTAATATATGTGCACTGGATATATATAATGTATGTGCATTGGATATATAATATATGTGCACTGGATCAATAATATATGTGCACTGAATAGTTTTAATATATGTGCACTGGATCTATAATATATGTGCAATGGATATATTATATATAAATGCACTGGATACATAATATATGTGCACTGGATCTATAGTATATGTGCACTGGATATATTTAATATATGTGCACTGGGTAATTAATATATGTGTACTGGATATTTAATATATCTGCACTGGATATAAATAATATCTGTGCAATGGATATATAATATATGTGCACTGGATATATAATATATGTGCACTAGATAAATATAATACATGTGCAGGGGATCTATAGTATATGAGCACTGGATATATTTAATATATGTGCACTGGATATTTAATATATGTGCACTGGATATATATAATATATGTGCACTGGATATATAATATATGTACACTGCATATATAATATATGTGCACTGGATATATATAATATATGTGCACTGGATCTATAATATATTTGCCCTGGATATTTAATATAGGTGCACTGAATATATAATATATGTGCAATGGATATATAATATTTGTGCACTGGATATATTTATAATATATGTGCACTGGATATTTAATATATGTGCATTGGATATATTTAATATATGTGCACTGGATATATAATATATGTGCACTAGATATATAATATATGTGCACTGGATATATATAATATATGTGCACTGGATATATAATATATGTGCACTGAACATTTAATATATGTGCACTGGATATATATATAATATATGTGCACTGGATATTTAATATATGTGCACTGGATATATATATATATATATATATATATATATGCAATGAATATATATAATATATGTGCACTGGATATAAAAAATATATATGCACTGGATATATAATATATGTGCACTGGATATATAATATATGTGCACTGGATATAAATAATATATGTGCACTGGATATATAATATATGTGCACTGGATATATAATATATGTGCACTGGATATAAATAATATATGTGCACTGCATATATAATATATGTGCACCGGATATATATATGTTATGTGTGCACTTGATATATAATATATGTGCACTGGATATATAATATATGTGCACTGGATATATAATATATGTGCACTGAACATTTAATATATGTGCACTGGATATATATATAATATATGTGCACTGGATATTTAATATATGTGCACTGGATATATATATATATATATATATAGATATATATATATATATATATATATGCAATGAATATATATAATATATGTGCACTGGATATAAAAAATATATATGCACTGGATATATAATATATGTGCACTGGATATATAATATATGTGCACTGGATATAAATAATATATGTGCACTGGATATATAATATATGTGCACTGGATATATAATATATGTGCACTGGATATAAATAATATATGTGCACTGCATATATAATATATGTGCACCGGATATATATATTATGTGTGCACTTGATATATAATATATGTGCACTGGATATATAATATATGTGCACTGGATATATAATATATGTGCACTGGACATATATATTTGCAGTGAATATTTATAATATATGTGCACTGGATATATAATATATGTGCACTAGATATATATAATATGTGTGCATTGGATCTATAATATATGTGCACTGGATATATAATATATGTGCACTGGATATATATAATATATGTGCACTGGATATATATAATATGTGCACTGGATATATATCATATATGTGCACTGGATATATAATATATGTGCACTGCATATATAATATATGTGCACCAGATATATATATTATGTGTGCACTTAATATATAATATATGTGCACTGGATATATAATATATGTGCACTGGATATATAATATATGTGCACTGGATATATATATTTGCAGTGGATATTTATTATATATGTGCACTGGTTATATTTAATATATGTGCACTGGATATATAATATAAGTGCACTGGATATATATAATATATGTGCACTGGATATATATAATATATGTGCACTGGATATATAATATATGTGCACTGGATATATAATATATGTGCACTGGATATAAATAATATATGTGCACTGGATATATAATATATGTGCACTGGATATATATAATATATGTGCACTGGATATATAATATAGGTGCACTGGATATATAATATATGTGCACTGGATATATAATATATGTGCACTGGATATATAATATATGTGCACTGGATATATATATATTTGCAGTGGATATTTATAACATATGTGCACTGGATATATTTAATATATGTGCACTGGATATATATAATTTGTGTGCACAGGATGTATAATATATGTGCACTAGATATATATAATATATGTGCATTGGATCTATAATATATGTGCACTGGATATATAATATATGTGCACTGGATATATATAATATGTGTGCACTGGATATATAATATATGTGCACTGGATATATAATATATGTGCACTGGATATATTAATATATGTAAACTGGATATTTATAATATATGTGCACTGGATATATGATATATGTGCACTGGATATATTTAATATATGTGCACTGGATATATATAATATGTGTGCACTGGATATATAATATATGGGCACTGGATATATAATATACGTGCACTGGATATATATAATATATGTGCACTGGATCTATAATATATGTAAACTGGATATTTATAATATATGTGCACTGGATAGTTAATATATGTGCACTGGATAGTTAATATATGTGCACTGGATATATATAATACATGTTCACTGTGTATATATATATATAATATCTGTGCAGTGGATATATAATATATGTGCACTGGATATTTATAATATATGTGCACTGGATATAAAATATATGTGCAATGGATATTTAATATATGTGCACTGGATATATATAATATATGTGCACTGGATATATAATATTTGTGCACTGGAAATATATATAATATATGTGCACTGGATCAATAATATATGTGCACTGACTATTTTTAATATATGTGCACTGGATCTATAATATATGTGCAATAGATATATAATATATGTGCACTGAATCTATAATATATGTGCACTGGATATATTTAATATATGTGCACTGGATATTTAATATATGTGCACTGGATATTTAATATATCTGCACTGGATATAAATAATATATGTGCACGGGAGATTTAATATATTTGCACTGGATATTTAATATATCTGCACTGGATATTTAATATATCTGCACTGAATATATATAATATATGTTAACTGGATATTTAATATATGTGCACTGGATATATGTAATATATGTGCACTGGATATATAATATATGTGCACTGGATATTTATAATATATGTGCACTGGATATTTATAATATATGTGCACTGGATATAAAATATATGTGCAATGGATATTTTTTATATATGTGCACTGTATATATAATATATGTGCTCTGGATATTTAATATATGTGCACTGGATATATATAATATATGTGCACTGGATATATAATATATGTGCACTGGATATATATAATATATATGTGCACTGGATCAATAATATATGTGCACTGAATATTTTTAATATATGTGCACTGGATCTATAATATATGTGCAATGGATATATTATATATATGTGCACTGGATATATAATATATGTTCACTGGATCTATAGTATATGTGCACTGGATATATTTAATATATGTGCACTGGATATTTAATATATGTGCACTGGATATTTAATATATCTGCACTGGATATAAATAATATATGTGCACTGGAGATTTAGTATATGTGCACTGGATATATATAACATATGTGCACTGGTTATATAATATATGTGCACTGGATAATAATAATATTTGTGCACTGGATATAAAATATATGTGCAATGGATATATTTAATATATGTCCACTGTTTATATAATATATGTGCACTGGATATTTAATATATGTGCACTGGATATATATAATATATGTGCACTGGATATATAATATATGTGCACTGGATATATGTAATATGTGCACTGGATCAATAATATATGTGCACTGAATATTTTTAATATATGTGCACTGGATCTATAATATATGTGCAATGGATATATTATATATATGTGCACTGGATATTTAATATATGTTCACTGGATCTATAGTATATGTGCACTGGATATATTTAATATATGTGCACTGGATATTTAATATATGTGCACTGGATATAAATAATATCTGTGCAATGGATATATAATATATGTGCACTGGATATAAAATATATGTGCAATGGATATTTAATATATGTGCACTGGATATATATAATATATGTGCACTGGATATATAATATATGTGCACTGGATATATATATAATATATGTGCACTGGATCAATAATATATGTGCACTGAATATTTTTAATATATGTGCACTGGATCTATAATATATGTGTAATGGATCTATAGTATATGTGCACTGGATATATTTAATATATGTGCACTGGATATATAATATATGTGCACTTGATATTTAATATATCTGCACTGGATATAAATAATATATGTGCACTGGAGATTTAATATATGTGCACTGGATATTTAATATATCTGCACTGGATATATATAATATATGTGAACTGGATATTTCATATATGTGCACTGGATATATATAATATATTTGCACTGGATTTATAATATATGTGCAATGGATATATATAATATATGTGCACTGAATATTATATATGTGCACTTGATATTTAGAATATATGTGCACTGGATATATATAATATATTTGCACTGGATATTTAATATATGTACACTGGATATATATAATATATGTGCACTGGATGTATAATATATGTGCACTGGATATTTAATATATGTGCACTGGATATATATAATATATGTGCACTGGATATATAATATATGTGCACTGGATATAAAATATATGTGCAATGGATATATTTAATATATGTGCACTGTATATATAATATATGTGCACTGGATATTTAATATATGTGCACTGGATATATATAATATATGTGCTCTGGATATATAATATATGTGCAATGGATATATATAATATATGTGCACTGGATCTATAATATATGTGCAATGGATATATTATATATATGTGCACTGGATATATAATATATGTGCAATGGATCTATAGTATATGTGCACTGGATATATTTAATATATGTGCACTGGATATTTTATATATGTGCACTGGATATTTAATATATCTTCACTGGATATAAATAATATATGTGCACTGGAGATTTAATATATGTGCACTGGATATATATAATATATGTGCACTGGATTTATAATATATGTGTAATGGATATATATGATATATGTGCACTGGATATATAATATATGTGCACTTGACGTTTAGAATATATGTGCACTGGATATATATAATATATGTGCACTGGATATAGAATATATGTGCACTGGATATATTTAATATATGTGCACTGGATATTTAGAATATATGTTGACTGGATATATATATAATATATGTGCACTGGATATATAATATATGTGCACTGGATATATATAATATGTGTGCTCTGGATATATAATATGTGTTCACTGGATATATAATATATGTGCACTGGATATATATAATATATGTGCATTGGATATATATAATTTATGTGCACTGGATATATTATTTATGTGCACTGGATATATAATATATGTGCACTGGATATATAATATATGTGCACTGGATATATTTAATATATGTGCACTGGATATTTAATAAATCTGCACTGGATATTTAATATATCTGCACTGAATATATATAATATATGTTAACTGGATATTTAATATATGTGCACTGGATATATATATAATATATGTGCACTGGATATTTAATATATGTGCACTGGATATATATAATATATGTGCACTGGATATATAATATATGTGCACTGGATATTTATAATATATGTGCACTGGATATTTATAATATATGTGCACTGGATATAAAATATATGTGCAATGGATATATTTTATATATGTGCACTGTATATATAATATATGTGCTCTGGATATTTAATATATGTGCACTGGATATATATAATATATGTGCACTGGATATATAATATATGTGCACTGGATGTATATAATATATGTGCACTGGATCAATAATATATGTGCACTGAATATTTTTAATATATGTGCACTGGATCTATAATATATGTGCAATGGATATATTATATATATGTGCACTGGATATATAATATATGTTCACTGGATCTATAGTATATGTGCACTGGATATATTTAATATATGTGCACTGGATATTTAATATATGTGCACTGGATATTTAATATATCTGCACTGGATATAAATAATATATGTGCACTGGAGAATTAGTATATGTGCACTGGATATATATAACATATGTGCACTGGATATATAATATATGTGCACTGGATAATAATAATATATGTGCACTGGATTTAAAATATATGTGCAATGGATATATTTAATATATGTCCACTGTATATATAATATATGTGCACTGGATATTTAATATATGTGCACTGGATATATATAATATATGTGCACTGGATATATAATATATGTGCACTGGATATATATAATATGTGCACTGGATCAATAATATATGTGCACTGAATATTTTTAATATATGTGCACTGGATCTATAATATATGTGCAATGGATATATTATATATATGTGCACTGGATATATAATATTTGTTCACTGGATCTATAGTATATGTGCACTGGATATATTTAATATATGTGCACTGGATATTTAATATATGGGCACTGAATATAAATAATATCTGTGCAATGGATATATAATATATGTGCACTGGATATATAATATATGCGCACTAGATATATATAATACATGTGCAGGGGATCTATAGTATATGTGCACTGGATATATTTAATATATGTGCACTGGATATTTAATATATGTACACTGGATATATATAATATATGTGCACTGGATATATAATATATGTGCACTGGATATTTAATATATGTGCACTGGATATATATAAAATATGTGCACTGGATATTTAATATATGTACACTGGATATATATAATATATGTGCACTGAATATATATAATATATGTGCGCTGGATATATAATATATGTGCACTAAATATTTAACATATGTGCACTGGATATTTAATATATGTGCACTGGATATATATAATATAGGTGCACTGGATATATTTAATATATGTGCACTGGATACACAATATATGTGCACTGTATAAATAATATATGTGCACTGAATATTTAATATATGTGCACTGGATATATATAATATATGTGCATTGGATATATAATATATGTGCACTGGATATTTAATATATGTGCACTGGATATATATAATATATGTGCACTGGATATATATAATATATGTGCACTGGATATATATAATATGTGTGCACTGGATATATAATATATGTGCACTGGATACATATAATATATGTGCACTGGATATATAAAATATGTGCACTGGATATATATAATATATGTGCACTGGATCTATAATATATGTGCACAGGATATATATAATATATGTGCACTGGATATATTTAATATATGTGCACTGGATATATAATATATGTGCACTGGATATATAATATATGTGCATTGGATGTATATAATATATGTGCACTGGATATATAATATATGTGCACTGAATATATATAATATATGTGCACTGGATATATAATATATGTGCACTAGATATATAATATATGTGCACTGGATATATAATATATGTGCACTGAATATTTAATATATGTGCACTGGATATATATAATATATGTGCACAGGATATATATAATATATGTGCACTGGATATATAATATATGTGCACTGGATATATACAATATATGTGCACTGGATATATAATATATGTGCACTGGATATATAATATATGTGCACTGGATATATAATATATGTGCACTGGATATTAAATATATGTACACTGGATATATATAATATATGTGCACTGGATATATTTAATATATGTGCACTGGATATATAATATATGTGCACTGAATATTTAATATATGTGCACTGGATATATAATATATGTGCACTGGATGTATATAATATATGTGCACTGGATATATAATATATGTGCACTGAATATATATAATATATGTGCACTGGATATTTAATATATATGCACTGGATCTATATTATATGTGCACTGGATAAATAATATATGTGCAATGAATATTTAATATATGTGCACTGGATTATATAACATATGTGCACTGGATATATAATATATGTGCACTGGATATATAATATATGTGCACTGGATATATATAATATATGTGCACTGGATATATAATATATGTGCACTGGATATATATAATATATGTGCACTGGATATATAATATATGTTCACTGGATATATAATATATGTGCACTGGATATTTAATATATGTGCACTGGATATATATATTATATGTGCAAAGGTTATATTTAATATATGTGCACTGGATATATAATATATGTGCACTGAATATTTAATATATGTGCACTGGATATATAATATATGTGCATTGGATGTATATAATATATGTGCACTGGATATATATAATATATGTGCACTGGATATATATAATATGTGTGCACTGGATATATAATATATGTGCACTGGATATATATAATATATGTTCACTGGATATATAAAATATGTGCACTGGATATATATAATATATGTGCACTGGATCTATAATATATGTGCACAGGATATATATATAATATATGTGCACTGCATATATTTAATATATGTGCACTGGATATATAATATATGTGCACTGGATATATAATATATGTGCACTAAATATTTAACATATGTGCACTGGATATTAAATATATGTGCACTGGATATATATAATATATGTGCACTGGATATATTTAATATATATGCACTGGATACACAATATATGTGCACTGTATAAATAATATATGTGCACTGAATATTTAATATATGTGCACTGGATATATATAATATATGTGCACTGGATATATAATATATGTGCACTAAATATATATATAATATGTGTGCACAGGATATATAATATATGTGCACTGGATATATATAATATATGTGCACTGGATATATAAAATATGTGCACTGGATATATATAATATATGTGCAATGGAACTATAATATATGTGCACAGGATATATATAATATATGTGCACTGGATATATTTAATATATGTGCACTGGATATATAATATATGTGCACTGGATATATAATATATGTGCACTGGATATATATAATATATGTGCACTGGATATATAATATATGTGCACTGGATATATAATATATGTGCAATGGATATATATAATATATGTGCACTGGATATATAATATATGTGCACTGGATATATAATATATGTGCACTGGATATATAATATATGTGCACTGGATATTTAATATATGTGCACTGGATATATATAATATATGTGCGCTGGATATATAATATATGTGCACTAAATATTTAACATATGTGCACTGGATATTTAATATATGTGCACTGGATATATATAATATATGTGCACTGGATATATTTAATATATGTGAACTGGATACACAATATATGTGCACTGTATAAATAATATATGTGCACTGAATATTTAATATATGTGCACTGGATATATATAATATATGTGCACTGGATATATAATATATGTGCACTGGATATTTAATATATGTGCACTGGATATATATAATATATGTGCACTGGATATATAATATATGTGCACTGGATACATATAATATATGTGCACTGGATATATAAAATATGTGCACTGGATATATATAATATATGTGCACTGGATCTATAATATATGTGCACAGGATATATATAATATATGTGCACTGGATATATTTAATATATGTGCACTGGATATAGAATATATGTGCACTGGATATATAATATATGAGCACTGGATATATATAATATATGTGCACTGGATATATAATATATGTGCACTGGATATATAATATATGTGCACTGGATATTAAATATATGTGCACTGGATATATATAATATATGTGCAAAGGTTATATTTAATATATGTGCACTGGATATATAATATATGTGCACTGGATATATATAATATATGTGCAAAGGTTATATTTTAATATATGTGCACTGGATATATAATATATGTGCACTGAATATTTAATATATGTGCACTGGATATATAATATATGTGCATTGGATGTATATAATATATGTGCACTGGATATATAATATATGTGCACTGAATATATATAATATATGTGCACTGGATATATAATATATGTGCACTAGATATATAATATATGTGCACTGGATATATAATATATGTGCACTGAATATTTAATATATGTGCACTGGATATATATAATATATGTGCACAGGATATATATAATATATGTGCACTGGATATATAATATATGTGCACTGGATATATACAATATATGTGCACTGGATATATAATATATGTGCACTGGATATATAATATATGTGCACTGGATATATAATATATGTGCACTGGATATTAAATATATGTACACTGGATATATATAATATATGTGCACTGGATATATATAATATATGTACACTGGATATATATAATATATGTGCACTGGATATATATAATATATGTGCACTGGATATATAATATATGTGCACTGAATATTTAATATATGTGCACTGGATATATAATATATGTGCACTGGATGTATATAATATATGTGCACTGGATATATAATATACAGTCCTATGAAAAAGTTTGGGCACCCCTATTAATCTTAATCATTTTTAGTTCTAAATATTTTGGTGTTTATAACAGCCATTTCAGTTTGATATATCTAATAACTGATGGACACAGTAATATTTCAGGATTGAAATGAGGTTTATTGTACTAACAGAAAATGTGCAATATGCATTAAACCAAAATTTGACCGGTGCAAAAGTATGGGCACCTCAACAGAAAAGTGACATTAATATTTAGTAGATCCTCCTTTTGCAAAGATAACAGCCTCTAGTCGCTTCCTGTAGCTTTTAATCAGTTCCTGGATCCTGGATAAAGGTATTTTGGACAAACAATTCAAGTTCAGTTAAGTTAGATGGTCGCCGAGCATGGACAGCCCGCTTCAAATCATCCCACAGATGTTCAATGATATTCAGGTCTGGGGACTGGGATGGCCATTCCAGAACATTGTAATTGTTCCTCTGCATGAATGCCTGAGGATTTGGAGCGGTATTTTGGATCATTGTCTTGCTGAAATATCCATCCCCGGCGTAACTTCAACTTCGTCACTGATTCTTGAACATTATTCTCAAGAATCTGCTGATACTGAGTGGAATCCATGCGACTCTCAACTTTAACAAGATTCCCAGTGCCGGCATTGGCCACACAGCCCCAAAGCATGATGGAACCTCCACCAAATTTTACAGTGGGTAGCATGTGTTTTTCTTGGAATGCTGTTTCTTTTTGGACGCCATGCATAACGCCTTTTTTTATAACCAAACAACTCAATTTTTGTTTCCAAAATGAAGCTGCCTTGTCCAAATGTGCTTTTTCATACCTCAGGCAACTCTATTTGTGGCGTACGTGCAGAAACGGCTTCTTTCTCATCACTCTCCCATACAGCTTCTATTTGTGCAAAGTGCGCTGTATTGTTGACCGATGCACAGTGACACCATCTGCAGCAAGATGATGCTGCAGCTCTTTGGAGGTGGTCTGTGGATTGTCCTTGACTGTTCTCACCATTCTTCTTCTCTGCCTTTCTGATATTTTTCTTGGCCTGCCACTTCTGGGCTTAACAAGAACTGTCCCTGTGGTCTTCCATTTCCTTACTATGTTCCTCACAGTGGAAACTGACAGGTTAAATCTCTGAGACAACTTTTTGTATCCTTCCCCTGAACAACTATGTTGAACAATCTTTGTTTTCAGATCATTTGAGAGTTGTTTTGAGTAGCCCATGATGCCACTCTTCAGAGGAGATTCAAATAGGAGATCAACTTGCAATTGGCCACCTTAAATACCTTTTCTTATGATTGGATACATCTGGCTATGAAGTTCAAAGCTCACTGAGGTTACAAAACCAATTTTGTGCTTCAGTAAGTCAGTAAAAAGTAGTTAGGGGAATTCAAATCAATAAAATGATAAGGGTGCCCATACTTTTGCACCGGTCAAATTTTGGTTTAATGCATATTGCACATTTTCTGTTAGTACAATAAACCTCATTTCAATCCTGAAATATTACTGTGTCCATCAGTTATTAGATATATCAAACTGAAATGGCTGTTGCAAACACCAAAATATTTAGAACAAAAAATGATTAAGATTAATAGGGGTGCCCAAACTTTTTCATAGGACTGTATGTGCACTGAATATATATAATATATGTGCACTGGATATTTAATATATATGCACTGGATCTATATTATATGTGCACTGGATATATAATATATGTGCACTGGATATATAAAATATGTGCACTGGATATACATAATATATGTGCACTGGATCTAAAATATATGTGCACTGGATATATAAAATATATTTGCACTGGATATATAATATATGTGCACTGAAATTTTAATAAATGTGCACTGGATATATAGATAATATATGTGCACTGGATGTATAATATATGTGCACTGGATATATATAATATATGTGCTCTGGTTATATAATATATGTGCACTGCATATTTATAATATATGTGCACTGGATAAATATGCTATGTGAGCACTGGATATATAATATATGTGCACTGGATATATATATAATATATGTTCATTGGATATATATAATATATGTGCACTGGATATATAATATATGTGCACTGGATTTATAATATATGTGCAATGGATATATATAATATATGTGCACTAGATATATAATATATGTGCAAAGGATATATATAATATTTGTGCACTGGATATATTATATATGTGCACTTGATATTTAGAATATATGTGCACTGGATATATATAATATATGTGCATTGGAAATATAATGTATGTGCACTGGATATATATATATATATATATATATATATAATATATGTGCACTGGATATATAATATATGTGCACTGGATATATATAATATATGTGCACTGATTATTTAATATATGTGCACTGGATATATAATATATGTGCACTGGATAATTAATATATGTGCACTGGATATATATAATATATGTGCGCTGGATATATAATATATGTGCACTAAATATTTAATATATGTGCACTGGATATTAAATATATGTGCATTGGATATACAATATATGTGCACTGTATATATAATATATGTGATCTGAATATTTAATATATGTGCACTGGATATATATAATATATGTGCACTAGATATATAATATATGTGCACTGGATATTTAATATATGTGCACTGGATATATATAATATATGTGCACTGGATATATATAATATGTGTGCACTGGATATATAATATATGTGCACTGGATCTATAATATATGTGCACTGGGTATATATAATATATGTGCAGTGGATATATAATATATGTGCACTGGATATTTATAATATATGTGCACTGGATATATAATATATGTGCACCGGATATATAATATATGTGCACTGGATATATATAATATATTTGCATGGATATATAATAAATGTGCACTTGATATATAATATATGTGCACTGGATATTTAAAATATGTGCACTGGATATATATAATATATGTGCGCTGAATATATAATATATGTGCACTAAATATTTAACATATGTGCACTGGATATTAAATATATGTGCACTGGATATATATAATATATGTGCACTGGATATATTTAATATATGTGCACTGGATACACAATTTATGTGCACTGTATAAATAATATATGTGCACTGAATATTTAATATATGTGCACTGGATATATATAATATATGTGCACTGGATATATAATATATGTGCACTGGATATATAATATATGTGCACTGGATATTTAATATATGTGCACTGGATATATATAATATATGTGCAATGGATATATATAATATATGTGCACTGGATATATGATATATGTGCACTGGATATATAATATATGTGCACTGGATATATAATATATGTGCACTGGATATTTAATATATGTGCACTGAATATATATAATATATGTGCGCTGGATATATAATATATGTGCACTAAATATTTAACATATGTGCACTGGATATTTAATATATGTGCACTGGATATATATAATATAGGTGCACTGGATATATTTAATATATGTGCACTGGATACACAATATATGTGCACTGTATAAATAATATATGTGCACTGAATATTTAATATATGTGCACTGGATATATATAATATATGTGCATTGGATATATAATATATGTGCACTGGATATTTAATATATGTGCACTGGATATATATAATATATGTGCACTGGATATATATAATATATGTGCACTGGATATATATAATATGTGTGCACTGGATATATAATATATGTGCACTGGATACATATAATATATGTGCACTGGATATATAAAATATGTGCACTGGATATATATAATATATGTGCACTGGATCTATAATATATGTGCACAGGATATATATAATATATGTGCACTGGATATATTTAATATATGTGCACTGGATATATAATATATGTGCACTGGATATATAATATATGTGCATTGGATGTATATAATATATGTGCACTGGATATATAATATATGTGCACTGAATATATATAATATATGTGCACTGGATATATAATATATGTGCACTAGATATATAATATATGTGCACTGGATATATAATATATGTGCACTGAATATTTAATATATGTGCACTGGATATATATAATATATGTGCACAGGATATATATAATATATGTGCACTGGATATATAATATATGTGCACTGGATACATACAATATATGTGCACTGGATATATAATATATGTGCACTGGATATATAATATATGTGCACTGGATATATAATATATGTGCACTGGATATTAAATATATGTACACTGGATATATATAATATATGTGCACTGGATATATTTAATATATGTGCACTGGATATATAATATATGTGCACTGAATATTTAATATATGTGCACTGGATATATAATATATGTGCACTGGATGTATATAATATATGTGCACTGGATATATAATATATGTGCACTGAATATATATAATATATGTGCACTGGATATTTAATATATATGCACTGGATCTATATTATATGTGCACTGGATAAATAATATATGTGCAATGAATATTTAATATATGTGCACTGGATTATATAACATATGTGCACTGGATATATAATATATGTGCACTGGATATATAAAATATGTGCACTGGATATATATAATATATGTACACTGGATCTATAATATATGTGCACAGGATATATATAATATATGTGCACTGGATATATTTAATATATGTGCACTGGATATAGAATATATGTGCACTGGATATATAATATATGTGCACTGGATATATATAATATATGTGCACTGGATATATAATATATGTGCACTGGATATATATAATATATGTGCACTGGATATATAATATATGTTCACTGGATATATAATATATGTGCACTGGATATTAAATATATGTGCACTGGATATATATATTATATGTGCAAAGGTTTTATTTAATATATGTGCACTGGATATATAATATATGTGCACTGAATATTTAATATATGTGCACTGGATATATAATATATGTGCATTGGATGTATATAATATATGTGCACTGGATATATATAATATATGTGCACTGGATATATATAATATGTGTGCACTGGATATATAATATATGTGCACTGGATATATATAATATATGTTCACTGGATATATAAAATATGTGCACTGGATATATATAATATATGTGCACTGGATCTATAATATATGTGCACAGGATATATATATAATATATGTGCACTGCATATATTTAATATATGTGCACTGGATATATAATATATGTGCACTGGATATATAATATATGTGCACTAAATATTTAACATATGTGCACTGGATATTTAATATATGTGCACTGGATATATATAATATAGGTGCACTGGATATATTTAATATATGTGCACTGGATACACAATATATGTGCACTGTATAAATAATATATGTGCACTGAATATTTAATATATGTGCACTGGATATATATAATATATGTGCATTGGATATATAATATATGTGCACTGGATATTTAATATATGTGCACTGGATATATATAATATATGTGCACTGGATATATAATATATGTGCACTAGATATATAATATATGTGCACTGGATATATAATATATGTGCACTGAATATTTAATATATGTGCACTGGATATATATAATATATGTGCACAGGATATATATAATATATGTGCACTGGATATATAATATATGTGCACTGGATATATACAATATATGTGCACTGGATATATAATATATGTGCACTGGATATATAATATATGTGCACTGGATATATAATATATGTGCACTGGATATTAAATATATGTACACTGGATATATATAATATATGTGCACTGGATATATTTAATATATGTGCACTGGATATATAATATATGTGCACTGAATATTTAATATATGTGCACTGGATATATAATATATGTGCACTGGATGTATATAATATATGTGCACTGGATATATAATATATGTGCACTGAATATATATAATATATGTGCACTGGATATTTAATATATATGCACTGGATCTATATTATATGTGCACTGGATAAATAATATATGTGCAATGAATATTTAATATATGTGCACTGGATTATATAACATATGTGCACTGGATATATAATATATGTGCACTGGATATATAAAATATGTGCACTGGATATATATAATATATGTACACTGGATCTATAATATATGTGCACAGGATATATATAATATATGTGCACTGGATATATTTAATATATGTGCACTGGATATAGAATATATGTGCACTGGATATATAATATATGTGCACTGGATATATATAATATATGTGCACTGGATATATAATATATGTGCACTGGATATATATAATATATGTGCACTGGATATATAATATATGTTCACTGGATATATAATATATGTGCACTGGATATTAAATATATGTGCACTGGATATATATATTATATGTGCAAAGGTTATATTTAATATATGTGCACTGGATATATAATATATGTGCACTGAATATTTAATATATGTGCACTGGATATATAATATATGTGCATTGGATGTATATAATATATGTGCACTGGATATATATAATATATGTGCACTGGATATATATAATATGTGTGCACTGGATATATAATATATGTGCACTGGATATATATAATATGTGTTCACTGGATATATAAAATATGTGCACTGGATATATATAATATATGTGCACTGGATCTATAATATATGTGCACAGGATATATATATATAATATATGTGCACTGCATATATTTAATATATGTGCACTGGATATATAATATATGTGCACTGGATATATAATATATGTGCACTAAATATTTAACATATGTGCACTGGATATTAAATATATGTGCACTGGATATATATAATATATGTGCACTGGATATATTTAATATATATGCACTGGATACACAATATATGTGCACTGTATAAATAATATATGTGCACTGAATATTTAATATATGTGCACTGGATATATATAATATATGTGCACTGGATATATAATATATGTGCACTGGATATATATAATATGTGTGCACAGGATATATAATATATGTGCACTGGATATATATAATATATGTGCACTGGATATATAAAATATGTGCACTGGATATATATAATATATGTGCAATGGAACTATAATATATGTGCACAGGATATATATAATATATGTGCACTGGATATATTTAATATATGTGCACTGGATATATAATATATGTGCACTGGATATATAATATATGTGCACTGGATATATATAATATATGTGCACTGGATATATAATATATGTGCACTGGATATATATAATATATGTGCACTGGATATATAATATATGTGCAATGGATATATATAATATATGTGCACTGGATATATAATATATGTGCACTGGATATATAATATATGTGCACTGGATATATAATATATGTGCACTGGATATTTAATATATGTGCACTGGATATATATAATATATGTGCACTGGATATATTTAATATATGTGAACTGGATACACAATATATGTGCACTGTATAAATAATATATGTGCACTGAATATTTAATATATGTGCACTGGATATATATAATATATGTGCACTGGATATATAATATATGTGCACTGGATATTTAATATATGTGCACTGGATATATATAATATATGTGCACTGGATATATAATATATGTGCACTGGATACATATAATATATGTGCACTGGATATATAAAATATGTGCACTGGATATATATAATATATGTGCACTGGATCTATAATATATGTGCACAGGATATATATAATATATGTGCACTGGATATATTTAATATATGTGCACTGGATATAGAATATATGTGCACTGGATATATAATATATGAGCACTGGATATATATAATATATGTGCACTGGATATATAATATATGTGCACTGGATATATAATATATGTGCACTGGATATTAAATATATGTGCACTGGATATATATAATATATGTGCAAAGGTTATATTTAATATATGTGCACTGGATATATAATATATGTGCACTGGATATAGATAATATATGTGCAAAGGTTATATTTAATATATGTGCACTGGATATATAATATATGTGCACTGAATATTTAATATATGTGCACTGGATATATAATATATGTGCATTGGATGTATATAATATATGTGCACTGGATATATAATATATGTGCACTGAATATATATAATATATGTGCACTGGATATATAATATATGTGCACTAGATATATAATATATGTGCACTGGATATATAATATATGTGCACTGAATATTTAATGTATGTGCACTGGATATATATAATATATGTGCACAGGATATATATAATATATGTGCACTGGATATATAATATA
Organism: Leptodactylus fuscus; assembly: GCF_031893055.1. NCBI lineage: Eukaryota > Metazoa > Chordata > Amphibia > Anura > Leptodactylidae > Leptodactylus > Leptodactylus fuscus. The sequence goes on along the minus strand of NC_134267.1, from coordinate 248,161,667 downwards.
TGTGCACTGGATATATACAATATATGTGCACTGGATATATAATATATGTGCACTGGATATATAATATATGTGCACTGGATATATAATATATGTGCACTGGATATTAAATATATGTACACTGGATATATATAATATATGTGCACTGGATATATATAATATATGTACACTGGATATATATAATATATGTGCACTGGATATATATAATATATGTGCACTGGATATATAATATATGTGCACTGAATATTTAATATATGTGCACTGGATATATAATATATGTGCACTGGATGTATATAATATATGTGCACTGGATATATAATATATGTGCACTGAATATATATAATATATGTGCACTGGATATTTAATATATATGCACTGGATCTATATTATATGTGCACTGGATATATAATATATGTGCACTGGATATATAAAATATGTGCACTGGATATACATAATATATGTGCACTGGATCTAAAATATATGTGCACTGGATATATAAAATATATTTGCACTGGATATATAATATATGTGCACTGAAATTTTAATAAATGTGCACTGGATATATAGATAATATATGTGCACTGGATGTATAATATATGTGCACTGGATATATATAATATATGTGCTCTGGTTATATAATATATGTGCACTGCATATTTATAATATATGTGCACTGGATAAATATGCTATGTGAGCACTGGATATATAATATATGTGCACTGGATATATATATATAATATATGTTCATTGGATATATATAATATATGTGCACTGGATATATAATATATGTGCACTGGATTTATAATATATGTGCAATGGATATATATAATATATGTGCACTAGATTTATAATATATGTGCAAAGGATATATATAATATTTGTGCACTGGATATATTATATATGTGCACTTGATATTTAGAATATATGTGCACTGGATATATATAATATATGTGCATTGGAAATATAATGTATGTGCACTGGATATATATATATATATATATATATATATATATATATATATATATATATATAATATATGTGCACTGGATATATAATATATGTGCACTGGATATATATAATATATGTGCACTGATTATTTAATATATGTGCACTGGATATATAATATATGTGCACTGGATAATTAATATATGTGCACTGGATATATATAATATATGTGCGCTGGATATATAATATATGTGCACTAAATATTTAATATATGTGCACTGGATATTAAATATATGTGCATTGGATATACAATATATGTGCACTGTATATATAATATATGTGATCTGAATATTTAATATATGTGCACTGGATATATATAATATATGTGCACTAGATATATAATATATGTGCACTGGATATTTAATATATGTGCACTGGATATATATAATATATGTGCACTGGATATATATAATATGTGTGCACTGGATATATAATATATGTGCACTGGATCTATAATATATGTGCACTGGGTATATATAATATATGTGCAGTGGATATATAATATATGTGCACTGGATATTTATAATATATGTGCACTGGATATATAATATATGTGCACCGGATATATAATATATGTGCACTGGATATATATAATATATTTGCATGGATATATAATAAATGTGCACTTGATATATAATATATGTGCACTGGATATTTAAAATATGTGCACTGGATATATATAATATATGTGCGCTGGATATATAATATATGTGCACTAAATATTTAACATATGTGCACTGGATATTAAATATATGTGCACTGGATATATATAATATATGTGCACTGGATATATTTAATATATGTGCACTGGATACACAATATATGTGCACTGTATAAATAATATATGTGCACTGAATATTTAATATATGTGCACTGGATATATATAATATATGTGCACTGGATATATAATATATGTGCACTGGATATATAATATATGTGCACTGGATATTTAATATATGTGCACTGGATATATATAATATATGTGCACTGGATATATATAATATATGTGCACTGGATATATATAATATATGTGCACTGGATATATAATATATGTGCACTGGATATATAATATATGTGCACTGGATATATAATATATGTGCAATGGATATATATAATATATGTGCACTGGATATATGATATATGTGCACTGGATATATAATATATGTGCACTGGATATATAATATATGTGCACTGGATATTTAATATATGTGCACTGAATATATATAATATATGTGCGCTGGATATATAATATATGTGCACTAAATATTTAACATATGTGCACTGGATATTTAATATATGTGCACTGGATATATATAATATAGGTGCACTGGATATATTTAATATATGTGCACTGGATACACAATATATGTGCACTGTATAAATAATATATGTGCACTGAATATTTAATATATGTGCACTGGATATATATAATATATGTGCATTGGATATATAATATATGTGCACTGGATATTTAATATATGTGCACTGGATATATATAATATATGTGCACTGGATATATATAATATATGTGCACTGGATATATATAATATGTGTGCACTGGATATATAATATATGTGCACTGTCACGGAGCAAAGGTATACGTCTTCCTCCGGATGGTCTTTTGAATCAACACGGACGCAAGAGGTCGGGAGACAACAGCAATTTATTGTAATCCACAAAGTTAGTAGCCGGCAGCGGTCACATCAACCGTAATAACAATAAGTCCACAGAAGTCACAATCCAATGATAACTTTGGTTCCTTGGTCCTGTAACTATATCCTGGCTCTCTGCAGAGCTGTGCACAGGCCGGCTAACTCATACTAACTGCTAGCTACATCTATATACTAAACTGTTACTTCCTATACCTGGGGGTGGGAAGGGCTGAGTCACAGATCCTTCCCCCCTCACCTATGCCAAGGAGAGCAGACTCCCTGTCTCTTTTGAACAATGCACAGTCCAACATCTTCTTGGAGACACTGATCAGATTATCTCCACCCATTGTCCTCACTGGTCCTCACTAGTTAGAGGGATTTGCATACAATGTGCTAACACACTAGACCCTAATCAGCCAACTACACATTGATGTATATAACAGGTTAGAGAATACATTCCACATGAAATATATATTACACATTGCCTATAGTATAGACTCTAACCATCCCGTGACAACCCCTCCCCCTCTCAAAACATGTGCATGACACAATTGGCCTACACAGGTAAATTGGGGAATGCACATCAGTCTCTATAGCTCATATTTCCTCCTGCCGGGATAACCCATCTGTGTTCTGGTGTTGGTTCCCTCGGCGGTACTGAATGGTAAAGTTGTAGGGTTGAAGGGCTGGCATCTGTCAGAAAATCCGGTGGATCCATGTTGGCGTCTCTCTGAGCTTGGCTTCGGGTCACTGCTCCCACAAAGTGGCACTGTAGATTTCCAACATCGTTGCCTAACAGAACATCGGCCGGCAGCCCGCTCATCACACCAATTGTGCATCGTTTTGGTCCATAACCATAGTCGAGTTCCACGGTAGCTTTAGGAATACGTCTTTGAGTACCCCCTGCCAACTTGATAGAAATGCCAGGGCCCTCCTCTAGGGCCTCGGGTCGCACAACTCGGGGGTCCGCTACCGTTAGGAAAGCTCCCGAGTCCCGGAATCCAACAACTGTTCGGCCATCCAGTAGGACCTCCTGCAAGTGCTTCCTCTGAAGGTTTGCGGGATGTGTGGCGGAAGGCTGAATCCCATAGACCCCTGGAGGTGGAACAGATGGGTCATTCATGGAGTCATCTGGAAATGGGGCCAAACTTTCTGTCCTAGGGGTGGTTCCCAGGTAGTGAATAGGCCGGGATGCCACGGTGGCCCGTGCCCCCATGTTAGCAGAGCAACTAGCTTGCAAATGTCCAGGCCGCCCGCACCCAAAACATCTGCGCTCTAGCATTCTTCCAGTGGGTCGTTGTCTAGGGACAGGGTTGTTCATAGCTGGAGGCCGATGGGCTGGGGCAGGGGTAGAGGGGGAATTGTAATCCTGAGGCCGGACACGAAAGGTGGGTGGCTGGCTGAAGGGTGTCTGGCGGACTGTGGTAGTTTTCCGCTCCTCTGCAAACAACCTCTTCCACTGCGGCTTGATGGTCAGGCCCTCATCTGCAAGAGAAGCAGCTTGCTCAACTGTGGCTGGGTTCCGTTCCAGCACCCACTCACGGATCTCAGCGGGGCACTGGGAAAAGAACTGTTCCTTAAGTATGACTTGGAGGATCTTATCGACTGTGACAGCCTCCTCTCCTTCTAGCCAGCGCTTGCATGCTTGCTTCAACTTGTGGGCGAACATGTGGAAGGAGCTTCCCCCATTGTAAGACAAAGAGCGGAACTGAACTCGGTAGGTCTCTGGAGTGACTGCATAATACTTCTGCACCGCTCTTTTAATGGCCTCATAGTCCCGCTGATCACTAGGGTCCATAGCTCTGAGAGCTTCCGCAGCCCCATCTCGTAGGTGCCCCACCAGATACCGGACCCAATCCTTCTCTGGGACTTCCATCAGGTGGCACTGGTGTTCGAAGTCCTGAAAATATCCATCAACATCCCCAGCCGCTTCATCAAAGGTCTTGAAGTGTTTATGGGAGACATATGGTGGTTCTCTCACTGTTGGGCTGGGGGTCGGCGTTTGATTATAATTCCTCGTAGTTATCTCAGCCATTCGCCTTTCATGCGCCATTCTTTCCTTTTCATGCGCCATTCTCTGTTCCTCCTTCTCCGTTTCCTGAGCCCTCTGTAATGCTCTACTCCTTTGCTCTGCAGTTGCTCCTAGCCCCAGCACTGCCAATTCCTCCTCATACAAAACAACCCATCTGCTCTTTTGGGTCTGTACCTGCCACTCCCGTATCTCTCCAGTCTCCTGGGGGCAGCCCTCCTCATGGTCGCTTTGCAGGGTCATCTCCTCCAGTGCCTCGATCAGTTGATCTTTCGTTCTTCCCTGGTAACTCAGGTTTAGTTCCCGGGCCCTTACTTGTAGACTTGCCATAGTCCAGTTCCTGTATTCTGAGGTTGTGGCTCCATTAATCGCTGAGCTGCTGTAGTCCATCTCGCTGTCCGCTGTTGATCCCACCGCTGCCAACCAGTTGTCACGGAGCAAAGGTATACGTCTTCCTCCGGATGGTCTTTTGAATCAACACGGACGCAAGAGGTCGGGAGACAACAGCAATTTATTGTAATCCACAAAGTTAGTAGCCGGCAGCGGTCACATCAACCGTAATAACAATAAGTCCACAGAAGTCACAATCCAATGATAACTTTGGTTCCTTGGTCCTGTAACTATATCCTGGCTCTCTGCAGAGCTGTGCACAGGCCGGCTAACACATACTAACTGCTAGCTACATCTATATACTAAACTGTTACTTCCTATACCTGGGGGTGGGAAGGGCTGAGTCACAGATCCTTCCCCCCTCACCTATGCCAAGGAGAGCAGACTCCCTGTCTCTTTTGAACAATGCACAGTCCAACATCTTCTTGGAGACACTGATCAGATTATCTCCACCCATTGTCCTCACTGGTCCTCACTAGTTAGAGGGATTTGCATACAATGTGCTAACACACTAGACCCTAATCAGCCAACTACACATTGATGTATATAACAGGTTAGAGAATACATTCCACATGAAATATATATTACACATTGCCTATAGTATAGACTCTAACCATCCCGTGACATGCACTGGATACATATAATATATGTGCACTGGATATATAAAATATGTGCACTGGATATATATAATATATGTGCACTGGATCTATAATATATGTGCACAGGATATATATAATATATGTGCACTGGATATATTTAATATATGTGCACTGGATATATAATATATGTGCACTGGATATATAATATATGTGCATTGGATGTATATAATATATGTGCACTGGATATATAATATATGTGCACTGAATATATATAATATATGTGCACTGGATATATAATATATGTGCACTAGATATATAATATATGTGCACTGAATATATAATATATGTGCACTGAATATTTAATATATGTGCACTGGATATATATAATATATGTGCACAGGATATATATAATATATGTGCACTGGATATATAATATATGTGCACTGGATATATACAATATATGTGCACTGGATATATAATATATGTGCACTGGATATATAATATATGTGCACTGGATATATAATATATGTGCACTGGATATTAAATATATGTACACTGGATATATATAATATATGTGCACTGGATATATTTAATATATGTGCACTGGATATATAATATATGTGCACTGAATATTTAATACATGTGCACTGGATATATAATATATGTGCACTGGATGTATATAATATATGTGCACTGGATATATAATATATGTGCAATGAATATATATAATATATGTGCACTGGATATTTAATATATATGCACTGGATCTATATTATATGTGCACTGGATAAATAATATATGTGCAATGAATATTTAATATATGTGCACTGGATTATATAACATATGTGCACTGGATATATAATATATGTGCACTGGATATATAAAATATGTGCACTGGATATATATAATATATGTACACTGGATCTATAATATATGTGCACAGGATATATATAATATATGTGCACTGGATATATTTAATATATGTGCACTGGATATAGAATATATGTGCACTGGATATATAATATATGTGCACTGGATATATATAATATATGTGCACTGGATATATAATATATGTGCACTGGATATATATAATATATGTGCACTGGATATATAATATATGTTCACTGGATATATAATATATGTGCACTGGATATTAAATATATGTGCACTGGATATATATATTATATGTGCAAAGGTTATATTTAATATATGTGCACTGGATATATAATATATGTGCACTGAATATTTAATATATGTGCACTGGATATATAATATATGTGCATTGGATGTATATAATATATGTGCACTGGATATGTATAATATATGTGCACTGGATATATATAATATGTGTGCACTGGATATATAATATATGTGCACTGGATATATATAATATATGTTCACTGGATATATAAAATATGTGCACTGGATATATATAATATATGTGCACTGGATCTATAATATATGTGCACAGGATATATATATAATATATGTGCACTGCATATATTTAATATATGTGCACTGGATATATAATATATGTGCACTGGATATATAATATATGTGCACTAAATATTTAACATATGTGCACTGGATATTAAATATATGTGCACTGGATATATATAATATATGTGCACTGGATATATTTAATATATATGCACTGGATACACAATATATGTGCACTGTATAAATAATATATGTGCACTGAATATTTAATATATGTGCACTGGATATATATAATATATGTGCACTGGATATATAATATATGTGCACTGGATATATATAATATGTGTGCACAGGATATATAATATATGTGCACTGGATATATATAATATATGTGCACTGGATATATAAAATATGTGCACTGGATATATATAATATATGTGCAATGGAACTATAATATATGTGCAGAGGATATATATAATATATGTGCACCGGATATATTTAATATATGTGCACTGGATATATAATATATGTGCACTGGATATATAATATATGTGCACTGGATATATATAATATATGTGCACTGGATATATAATATATGTGCACTGGATATATATAATATATGTGCACTGGATATATAATATATGTGCAATGGATATATATAATATATGTGCACTGGATATATAATATATGTGCACTGGATATATAATATATGTGCACTGGATATATAATATATGTGCACTGGATATTTAATATATGTGCACTGGATATATATAATATATGTGCGCTGGATATATAATATATGTGCACTAAATATTTAACATATGTGCACTGGATATATATAATATATGTGCACTGGATATATTTAATATATGTGAACTGGATACACAATATATGTGCACTGTATAAATAATATATGTGCACTGAATATTTAATATATGTGCACTGGATATATATAATATATGTGCACTGGATATATAATATATGTGCACTGGATATTTAAAATATGTGCACTGGATATATATAATATATGTGCACTGGATATATAATATATGTGCACTGGATACATATAATATATGTGCACTGGATATATAAAATATGTGCACTGGATATATATAATATATGTGCACTGGATCTATAATATATGTGCACAGGATATATATAATATATGTGCACTGGATATATTTAATATATGTGCACTGGATATAGAATATATGTGCACTGGATATATAATATATGAGCACTGGATATATATAATATATGTGCACTGGATATATAATATATGTGCACTGGATATATAATATATGTGCACTGGATATTAAATATATGTGCACTGGATATATATAATATATGTGCAAAGGTTATATTTAATATATGTGCACTGGATATATAATATATGTGCACTGGATATATATAATATATGTGCAAAGGTTATATTTAATATATGTGCACTGGATATATAATATATGTGCACTGAATATTTAATATATGTGCACTGGATATATAATATATGTGCATTGGATGTATATAATATATGTGCACTGGATATATAATATATGTGCACTGAATATATATAATATATGTGCACTGGATATATAATATATGTGCACTAGATATATAATATATGTGCACTGGATATATAATATATGTGCACTGAATATTTAATATATGTGCACTGGATATATATAATATATGTGCACAGGATATATAAAATATATGTGCACTGGATATATAATATATGTGCACTGGATATATACAATATATGTGCACTGGATATATAATATATGTGCACTGGATATATAATATATGTGCACTGGATATATAATATATGTGCACTGGATATTAAATATATGTACACTGGATATATATAATATATGTGCACTGGATATATATAATATATGTACACTGGATATATATAATATATGTGCACTGGATATATATAATATATGTGCACTGGATATATAATATATGTGCACTGAATATTTAATATATGTGCACTGGATGTATATAATATATGTGCACTGGATATATAATATATGTGCACTGAATATATATAATATATGTGCACTGGATATTTAATATATATGCACTGGATCTATATTATATGTGCACTGGATATATAATATATGTGCACTGGATATATAAAATATGTGCACTGGATATACATAATATATGTGCACTGGATCTAAAATATATGTGCACTGGATATATAAAATATATTTGCACTGGATATATAATATATGTGCACTGAAATTTTAATAAATGTGCACTGGATATATAGATAATATATGTGCACTGGATGTATAATATATGTGCACTGGATATATATAATATATGTGCACTGGTTATATAATATATGTGCACTGCATATTTATAATATATGTGCACTGGATAAATATGCTATGTGAGCACTGGATATATAATATATGTGCACTGGATATATATATAATATATGTTCATTGGATATATATAATATATGTGCACTGGATATATAATATATGTGCACTGGATTTATAATATATGTGCAATGGATATATATAATATATGTGCACTAGATTTATAATATATGTGCAAAGGATATATATAATATTTGTGCACTGGATATATTATATATGTGCACTTGATATTTAGAATATATGTGCACTGGATATATATAATATATGTGCATTGGAAATATAATGTATGTGCACTGGATATATATATATATATATATATATATATATATAATATATGTGCACTGGATATATAATATATGTGCACTGGATATATATAATATATGTGCACTGATTATTTAATATATGTGCACTGGATATATAATATATGTGCACTGGATAATTAATATATGTGCACTGGATATATATAATATATGTGCGCTGGATATATAATATATGTGCACTAAATATTTAATATATGTGCACTGGATATTAAATATATGTGCATTGGATATACAATATATGTGCACTGTATATATAATATATGTGATCTGAATATTTAATATATGTGCACTGGATATATATAATATATGTGCACTAGATATATAATATATGTGCACTGGATATTTAATATATGTGCACTGGATATATATAATATATGTGCACTGGATATATATAATATGTGTGCACTGGATATTTAATATATGTGCACTGGATATATATAATATATGTGCACTGGATATATATAATATGTGTGCACTGGATATATAATATATGTGCACTGGATCTATAATATATGTGCACTGGGTATATATAATATATGTGCAGTGGATATATAATATATGTGCACTGGATATATATAATATATTTGCATGGATATATAATAAATGTGCACTTGATATATAATATATGTGCACTGGATATTTAAAATATGTGCACTGGATATATATAATATATGTGCGCTGGATATATAATATATGTGCACTAAATATTTAACATATGTGCACTGGATATTAAATATATGTGCACTGGATATATATAATATATGTGCACTGGATATATTTAATATATGTGCACTGGATACACAATATATGTGCACTGTATAAATAATATATGTGCACTGAATATTTAATATATGTGCACTGGATATATATAATATATGTGCACTGGATATATAATATATGTGCACTGGATATATAATATATGTGCACTGGATATTTAATATATGTGCACTGGATATATATAATATATGTGCACTGGATATATATAATATATGTGCACTGGATATATATAATATATGTGCACTGGATATATAATATATGTGCACTGGATATATAATATATGTGCACTGGATATATATAATATATGTGTACTGGATATATAATATATGTGCAATGGATATATATAATATATGTGCACTGGATATATGATATATGTGCACTGTGTATATAATATATGTGCACTGGATATATAATATATGTGCACTGGATATTTAATATATGTGCACTGAATATATATAATATATGTGCGCTGGATATATAATATATGTGCACTAAATATTTAACATATGTGCACTGGATATTTAATATATGTGCACTGGATATATATAATATAGGTGCACTGGATATATTTAATATATGTGCACTGGATACACAATATATGTGCACTGTATAAATAATATATGTGCACTGAATATTTAATATATGTGCACTGGATATATATAATATATGTGCATTGGATATATAATATATGTGCACTGGATATTTAATATATGTGCACTGGATATATATAATATATGTGCACTGGATATATATAATATATGTGCACTGGATATATATAATATGTGTGCACTGGATATATAATATATGTGCACTGGATACATATAATATATGTGCACTGGATATATAAAATATGTGCACTGGATATATATAATATATGTGCACTGGATCTATAATATATGTGCACAGGATATATATAATATATGTGAACTGGATATATTTAATATATGTGCACTGGATATATAATATATGTGCACTGGATATATAATATATGTGCACTGGATGTATATAATATATGTGCACTGGATATATAATATATGTGCACTGGATATATATAATATATGTGCACTGGATATATAATATATGTGCAATGGATATATATAATATATGTGCACTGGATATATGATATATGTGCACTGGATATATAATATATGTGCACTGGATATATAATATATGTGCACTGGATATTTAATATATGTGCACTGAATATATATAATATATGTGCGCTGGATATATAATATATGTGCACTAAATATTTAACATATGTGCACTGGATATTTAATATATGTGCACTGGATATATATAATACAGGTGCACTGGATATATTTAATATATGTGCACTGGATACACAATATATGTGCATTGTATAAATAATATATGTGCACTGAATATTTAATATATGTGCACTGGATATATATAATATATGTGCATTGGATATATAATATATGTGCACTGGATATTTAATATATGTGCACTGGATATATATAATATATGTGCACTGGATATATAATATATGTGCACTAGATATATAATATATGTGCACTGGATATATAATATATGTGCACTGAATATTTAATATATGTGCACTGGATATATATAATATATGTGCACAGGATATATATAATATATGTGCACTGGATATATAATATATGTGCACTGGATATATACAATATATGTGCACTGGATATATAATATATGTGCACTGGATATATAATATATGTGCACTGGATATATAATATATGTGCACTGGATATTAAATATATGTACACTGGATATATATAATATATGTGCACTGGATATATTTAATATATGTGCACTGGATATATAATATATGTGCACTGAATATTTAATATATGTGCACTGGATATATAATATATGTGCACTGGATGTATATAATATATGTGCACTGGATATATAATATATGTGCACTGAATATATATAATATATGTGCACTGGATATTTAATATATATGCACTGGATCTATATTATATGTGCACTGGATAAATAATATATGTGCAATGAATATTTAATATATGTGCACTGGATTATATAACATATGTGCACTGGATATATAATATATGTGCACTGGATATATAAAATATGTGCACTGGATATATATAATATATGTACACTGGATCTATAATATATGTGCACTGGATATATAATATATGTGCACTGGATATTAAATATATGTGCACTGGATATATATATTATATGTGCAAAGGTTATATTTAATATATGTGCACTGGATATATAATATATGTGCACTGAATATTTAATATATGTGCACTGGATATATAATATATGTGCATTGGATGTATATAATATATGTGCACTGGATATATATAATATATGTGCACTGGATATATATAATATGTGTGCACTGGATATATAATATATGTGCACTGGATATATATAATATGTGTTCACTGGATATATAAAATATGTGCACTGGATATATATAATATATGTGCACTGGATCTATAATATATGTGCACAGGATATATATATAATATATGTGCACTGCATATATTTAATATATGTGCACTGGATATATAATATATGTGCACTGGATATATAATATATGTGCACTAAATATTTAACATATGTGCACTGGATATTAAATATATGTGCACTGGATATATATAATATATGTGCACTGGATATATTTAATATATATGCACTGGATACACAATATATGTGCACTGTATAAATAATATATGTGCACTGAATATTTAATATATGTGCACTGGATATATATAATATATGTGCACTGGATATATAATATATGTGCACTGGATATATATAATATGTGTGCACAGGATATATAATATATGTGCACTGGATATATATAATATATGTGCACTGGATATATAAAATATGTGCACTGGATATACATAATATATGTGCAATGGAACTATAATATATGTGCACAGGATATATATAATATATGTGCACTGGATATATTTAATATATGTGCACTGGATATATAATATATGTGCACTGGATATATAATATATGTGCACTGGATATATATAATATATGTGCACTGGATATATAATATATGTGCACTGGATATATATAATATATGTGCACTGGATATATAATATATGTGCAATGGATATATATAATATATGTGCACTGGATATATAATATATGTGCACTGGATATATAATATATGTGCACTGGATATATAATATATGTGCACTGGATATTTAATATATGTGCACTGGATATATATAATATATGTGCGCTGGATATATAATATATGTGCACTAAATATTTAACATATGTGCACTGGATATTTAATATATGTGCACTGGATATATATAATATATGTGCACTGGATATATTTAATATATGTGAACTGGATACACAATATATGTGCACTGTATAAATAATATATGTGCACTGAATATTTAATATATGTGCACTGGATATATATAATATATGTGCACTGGATATATAATATATGTGCACGGGATATTTAATATATGTGCACTGGATATATATAATATATGTGCACTGGATATATAATATATGTGCACTGGATACATATAATATATGTGCACTGGATATATAAAATATGTGCACTGGATATATATAATATATGTTCACTGGATCTATAATATATGTGCACAGGATATATATAATATATGTGCACTGGATATATTTAATATATGTGCACTGGATATAGAATATATGTGCACTGGATATATAATATATGAGCACTGGATATATATAATATATGTGCACTGGATATATAATATATGTGCACTGGATATATAATATATGTGCACTGGATATTAAATATATGTGCACTGGATATATATAATATATGTGCAAAGGTTATATTTAATATATGTGCACTGGATATATAATATATGTGCACTGGATATAGATAATATATGTGCAAAGGTTATATTTAATATATGTGCACTGGATATATAATATATGTGCACTGAATATTTAATATATGTGCACTGGATATATAATATATGTGCATTGGATGTATATAATATATGTGCACTGGATATATATAATATATGTACACTGGATATATATAATATATGTGCACTGGATATATATAATATATGTGCACTGGATATATAATATATGTGCACTGAATATTTAATATATGTGCACTGGATATATAATATATGTGCACTGGATGTATATAATATATGTGCACTGGATATATAATATATGTGCACTGAATATATATAATATATGTGCACTGGATATTTAATATATATGCACTGGATCTATATTATATGTGCACTGGATATATAATATATGTGCACTGGATATATAAAATATGTGCACTGGATATACATAATATATGTGCACTGGATCTAAAATATATGTGCACTGGATATATAAAATATATTTGCACTGGATATATAATATATGTGCACTGAAATTTTAATAAATGTGCACTGGATATATAGATAATATATGTGCACTGGATGTATAATATATGTGCACTGGATATATATAATATATGTGCTCTGGTTATATAATATATGTGCACTGCATATTTATAATATATGTGCACTGGATAAATATGCTATGTGAGCACTGGATATATAATATATGTGCACTGGATATATATATATAATATATGTTCATTGGATATATATAATATATGTGCACTGGATATATAATATATGTGCACTGGATTTATAATATATGTGCAATGGATATATATAATATATGTGCACTAGATTTATAATATATGTGCAAAGGATATATATAATATTTGTGCACTGGATATATTATATATGTGCACTTGATATTTAGAATATATGTGCACTGGATATATATAACATATGTGCATTGGAAATATAATGTATGTGCACTGGATATATATATATATATATATATATATATATATATATATATAATATATGTGCACTGGATATATAATATATGTGCACTGGATATATATAATATATGTGCACTGATTATTTAATATATGTGCACTGGATATATAATATATGTGCACTGGATAATTAATATATGTGCACTGGATATATATAATATATGTGCGCTGGATATATAATATATGTGCACTAAATATTTAATATATGTGCACTGGATATTAAATATATGTGCATTGGATATACAATATATGTGCACTGTATATATAATATATGTGATCTGAATATTTAATATATGTGCACTGGATATATATAATATATGTGCACTAGATATATAATATATGTGCACTGGATCTATAATATATGTGCACTGGGTATATATAATATATGTGCAGTGGATATATAATATATGTGCACTGGATATTTATAATATATGTGCACTGGATATATAATATATGTGCACCGGATATATAATATATGTGCACTGGATATATATAATATATTTGCATGGATATATAATAAATGTGCACTTGATATATAATATATGTGCACTGGATATTTAAAATATGTGCACTGGATATATATAATATATGTGCGCTGGATATATAATATATGTGCACTAAATATTTAACATATGTTCACTGGATATTAAATATATGTGCACTGGATATATATAATATATGTGCACTGGATATATTTAATATATGTGCACTGGATACACAATATATGTGCACTGTATAAATAATATATGTGCACTGAATATTTAATATATGTGCACTGGATATATATAATATATGTGCACTGGATATATAATATATGTGCACTGGATATATAATATATGTGCACTGGATATTTAATATATGTGCACTGGATATATATAATATATGTGCACTGGATATATATAATATATGTGCACTGGATATATATAATATATGTGCACTGGATATATAATATATGTGCACTGGATATATAATATATGTGCACTGGATATATATAATATATGTGCACTGGATATATAATATATGTGCAATGGATATATATAATATATGTGCACTGGATATATGATATATGTGCACTGGATATATAATATATGTGCACTGGATATATAATATATGTGCACTGGATATTTAATATATGTGCACTGAATATATATAATATATGTGCGCTGGATATATAATATATGTGCACTAAATATTTAACATATGTGCACTGGATATTTAATATATGTGCACTGGATATATATAATATAGGTGCACTGGATATATTTAATATATGTGCACTGGATACACAATATATGTGCACTGTATAAATAATATATGTGCACTGAATATTTAATATATGTGCACTGGATATTTATAATATATGTGCATTGGATATATAATATATGTGCACTGGATATTTAATATATGTGCACTGGATATATATAATATATGTGCACTGGATATATATAATATATGTGCACTGGATATATATAATATGTGTGCACTGGATATATAATATATGTGCACTGGATACATATAATATATGTGCACTGGATATATAAAATATGTGCACTGGATATATATAATATATGTGCACTGGATCTATAATATATGTGCACAGGATATATATAATATATGTGCACTGGATATATTTAATATATGTGCACTGGATATATAATATATGTGCACTGGATATATAATATATGTGCACTGGATATATATAATATATGTGCACTGGATATATAATATATGTGCACTGGATATATATAATATATGTGCACTGGATATATAATATATGTGCACTGGATATATATAATATATGTGCACTGGATATATAATATATGTGCACTGGATATATAATATATGTGCACTGGATATATAATATATGTGCACTGGATATTAAATATATGTGCACTGGATATATATAATATATGTGCAAAGGTTATATTTAATATATGTGCACTGGATATATAATATATGTGCATTGGATGTATATAATATATGTGCACTGGATATATAATATATGTGCACTGAATATATATAATATATGTGCACTGGATATATAATATATGTGCACTAGATATATAATATATGTGCACTGGATATATAATATATGTGCACTGAATATTTAATATATGTGCACTGGATATATATAATATATGTGCACAGGATATATATAATATATGTGCACTGGATATATAATATATGTGCACTGGATATATACAATATATGTGCACTGGATATATAATATTTGTGCACTGGATATATAATATATGTGCACTGGATATATAATATATGTGCACTGGATATTAAATATATGTACACTGGATATATATAATATATGTGCACTGGATATATTTAATATATGTGCACTGGATATATAATATATGTGCACTGAATATTTAATATATGTGCACTGGATATATAATATATGTGCACTGGATGTATATAATATATGTGCACTGGATATATAATATATGTGCACTGAATATATATAATATATGTGCACTGGATATTTAATATATATGCACTGGATCTATATTATATGTGCACTGGATAAATAATATATGTGCACTGAATATTTAATATATGTGCACTGGATTATATAACATATGTGCACTGGATATATAATATATGTGCACTGGATATATAAAATATGTGCACTGGATATATATAATATATGTGCACTGGATCTATAATATATGTGCACAGGATATATATAATATATGTGCACTGGATATATTTAATATATGTGCACTGGATATAGAATATATGTGCACTGGATATATAATATATGTGCACTGGATATATAAAATATGTGCACTGGATATATAATATATGTGCACTGGATATTAAATATATGTGCACTGGATATATATAATATATATGCACTGGATATATAATATATGTGCACTGAATATTTAATATATGTGCACTGGATATATAATATATGTGCACTGGATGTATATAATATATGTGCACTGGATATATAATATATGTGCACTGAATATATATAATATATGTGCACTGGATATATAATATATGTGCACTAGATATATAATATATGTGCACTGGATATATAATATATGTGCACTGAATATTTAATATATGTGCACTGGATATATATAATATATGTGCACTGGATATATAATATATGTGCACTGGATATATAATATATGTGCACTGAATATTTAACATATGTGCACTGGATATATATAATATATGTGCACAGGATATATATAATACATGTGCACTGGATATATAATATATGTGCACTGGATATATACAATATATGTGCACTGGATATATAATATATGTGCACTGGATATATAATATATTTGCACTGGATATATAATATATGTGCACTGAATATTTAATATATGTGCACTGGATATATAATATATGTGCACTGGATGTATATAATATATGTGCACTGGATATATAATATATGTGCACTGAATATATATAATATATGTGCACTGGATATTTAATATATATGCACTGGATCTATATTATATGTGCACTGGATAAATAATATATGTGCACTGAATATTTAATATATGTGCACTGGATTATATAACATATGTGCACTGGATATATAATATATGTGCACTGGATATATAAAATATGTGCACTGGATATATATAATATATGTGCACTGGATCTAAAATATATGTGCACTGGATATATATAATATATGTGCACTGGATATATAATATATGTGCACTTAAAAATTAAATATATGTGCACTGGGTATATAGATAATATATGTGCAATGGATGTATAATATATGTGCACTGGATATATATAATATATGTGCTGTGGATATATAATATATGTGCACTGCATATTTATAATATATGTGCACTGGATAAATATACTATGTGAGCACTGGATATATAATATATGTTCACTGGATATACAATATATGTGCACTGGATATATATAATATATGTTCATTGGATATATATAATATATGTGCACTAGATTTATAATATATGTGCAATGTATATTTATAATATATGTGCACTGGATATATTATATATGTGCACTTGATATTTAGAATATATGTGCACTGGATATATATATAATATATCTGCACTGGATATATAATATATGTACACTGGATATTTAATATATGTGCTCTGGATATATATAATATATGTGCACTGGATATATATAATATGTGTGCACTGGATATATAATATATGTGCACTGGATATATATAATATATGTGCACTGGATATATAAAATATGTGCACTGGATATATATAATATATGTGCACTGGATCTATAATATATGTGCACAGGATATATATAATATATGTGCACTGGATATATTTAATATATGTGCACTGGATATATAATACATGTGCACTGGATATATAATATATGTGCACTGAATATTTAATATATGTGCACTGGATATATATAATATATGTGTACTGGATATATAATATATGTGCACTGGATATATATAATATATGTGCACTGGATATATAATATATGTGCACTGGATATTAAATATATGTGCACTGAATATATATAATATATGTGCACTGGATATTTAATATATGTGCACTGGATATATAATATATGTGCACTGAATATTTAATATATGTGCACTGAATATTTATTATATATGCACTGGATTATATAATATATGTGCACTGGATATATAATATATGTGCACTGGATATATAAAATATGTGCACTGGATATATATAATATATGTGCACTGGATCTAAAATATATGTGCACTGGATATATATAATATATGTGCACTGAAAATTTAATATATGTGCACTGGATATATAGATAATATATGTGCACCTGATGTATAATATATGTGCACTGCATATTTATAATATATGTGCACTGGATATATATACTATGTGAGCACTGGATATATAATATATGTTCACTGGATATACAATATATGTGCACTGGATATATATAATATATGTTTATTGGATATATATAATATATGTGCACTGGATATATAATATATGTGCACTGGATTTATAATATATGTGCAATGGATATATATAATATATGTGCACTAGATTTATAATATATGTGCAATGGATATATATAATATATGTGCACTGGATATATTATATATGTGCACTTGATATTTAGAATATATGTGCACTGGATATATATAATATATGTGCACTGGATATATAATATATGTGCACTGGATATATATAATATACAGTTAGGGCCAGAAATATTTGGACAGTGACACAAGTTTTGTTATTTTAGCTGTTTACTAAAACATGTTCAGAAATACAATTATATATATAATATGGGCTGAAAGTGCGCACTCCCAGCTGTAATATGAGAGTTTCCACATCCAAATCGGAGAAAGGGTTTAGGAATCATAGCTCTGTAATGCATAGCCTCCTCTTTTTCAAGGGACCAAAAGTAATTGGTCAATGGACTCTAAGGGCTGCAATTAACTCTGAAGGCATCTCCCTCGTAAACCTGTAATCAATGAAGTAGTTAAAAGGTCTGGGGTTGATTCCAGGTGTGTGGTTTTGCATTTGGAAGCTGTTGCTGTGACCAGACAACATGCAGTCAAAGGAACTCTCAATTGAGGTGAAGCAGAACATCCTGAGGCTGAAAAAAAAAGAAAAAATCCATCAGAGAGATAGCAGACATGCTTGGAGTAGCAAAATCAACAGTCGGGTACATTCTAAGAAAAAAGTAATTGACTGGTGAGCTTGGGAAATCAAAAAGGCCTGGGCGTCCACGGATGACAACAGTGGTGGATGATCACCGCATACTTTCTTTGGTCAAGAAGAACCCGTTCACAACATCAACTGAAGTCCAGAACCCTCTCAGTGAAGTAGGTGTATCTGTCTCTAAGTCAACAGTAAAGAGAAGACTCCATGAAAGTAAATACAAAGGGTTCACATCTAGATGCAAACCATTCATCAATTCCAAAAATAGACAGGCCAGAGTTACATTTGCTGAAAAACACCTCAAGAAGCCAGCTCAGTTCTGGAAAAGTATTCTATGGACAGATGAGACAAAGATCAACCTGTACCAGAATGATGGGAAGAAAAAAGTTTGGAGAAGAAAGGGAACGGCACATGATCCAAGGCACACCACATCCTCTGTAACACATGGTGGAGGCCACGTGATGGCATGGGCATGCATGGCTTTCAATGGCGGCACTGGGTCACTTGTGTTTATTGATGACATAACAACAGACAAGAGTAGCCGGATGAATTCTGAAGTGTACTGGGATATACTTTCAGCCCAGATTCAGCCAAATGCTGCCAAGTTGATCGGACGGCGCTTCATAGTACAGATGGACAATGACCCCAAGCATACAGCCAAAGCTACCCAGGAGTTCATGAGTGCAAAAAAGTGGAACATTCTGCAATGGCCAAGTCACTCACCAGATCTTAACCCAATTGAGCATGCATTTCACTTGCTCAAATCCAGACTTAAGGCGGAAAGACCCACAAACAAGCAAGACCTGAAGGCTGCGGCTGTAAAGGCCTGGCAAAGCATTAAGAAGGAGGAAACCCAGCGTTTGGTGATGTCCATGGGTTCCAGACTTAAGGCAGTGATTGCCTCCAAAGGATTCGCAACAAAATATTAAAAATAAAAATATTTTGTTTGGGTTATGTTTATTTGTCCAATTACTTTTGAGCTCCTAAAATGTGGAGTGTTTGTAAAGAAATGTGTACAATTCCTACATTTACTATCAGATATTTTTGTTCAACCCTTCAAATTAAACGTTACAATCTGCACTTGAATTCTGTTGTAGAGGTTTCATTTCAAAACCAATGTGGTGGCATGCAGAGCCCAACTCGCGAAAATTGTGTCACTGTCCAAATATTTCTGGCCCTAACTGTATGTGCACCGGATATATAATGTATGTGCACTGGATATATAAATATAATATATGTGCACTTGATATATAATATATGTGCACTGGATATATATAATATGTGTGAACCTGATATATCAAATATGTTCACTGGATATATAATATATGTTCACTGGATATATAATATATGTGCACTGGATATATAATATATGTGCACTGGATATATATAATTTATGTGCACTGGATATATAATATATGTGCACTGGATATATTTAATATATGTGCACTGGATATATTTAATATATGTGCACTGGATATTTAATATATGTACACTGGATATATATATATATATATATATATATATATATATAATATGTGCACTGGATATATAATATATGTGCACTGGATATTTATAATATATGTGCACTGGATATAAAATATATGTGCAATGGATATATTTAATATATGTGCACTGTATATATAATATATGTGCACTGGATATTTAATATATATGCACTGGATATATATATGTGCACTGCATATATAATATATGTGCACTGGATATATATAATATATGTGCACTGGATCAATAATATATGTGCACTGGATATTTTTAATATATGTGCACTGGATCTATAATATATATGCAATGGATATATTATATATATACGTGCACTGGATATATAATATATTTGCCCTGGATATTTAATATAGGTGCACTGAATATATAATATATGTGCAATGGATATATAATATATGTGCAGTGGATATATTTATAATATATGTGCACTGGAAATTTAATATATGTGCATTGGATATATTTAATATATGTGCACTGGATATATAATATATGTGCACTAGATATATAATATATGTGCACTGGATATATATAATATATGTGCACTGGATATATAATATATGTGCACTGAACATTTAATATATGTGCACTGGATATATATATAATATATGTGCACTGGATATATATAATATATGTGCACTGGATCAATAATATATGTGCACTGAATATTTTTAATATATGTGCACTGGATCTATAATATATGTGCAATGGATATATTATATATATGTGCACTGGATATATAATATATGTTCACTGAATCTATAGTATATTTGCACTGGATATATTTAATATATGTGCACTGGATATTTAATATATCTGCACTGGATATAAATAATATATGTGCACTGGAGATTTAGTATATGTGCACTGGATATATATAATATATGTGCACTGGATATATAATATATGTGCACTGGATATTTATAATATATATGCACTGGATATAAAATATATGTGCAATGGATATATTTAATATATGTCCACTGTATATATAATATATGTGCACTGGACATTTAATATATGTGCACTGGATATATATAATATATATGCACTGGATATAAAATATATGTGCAATGGATATATTTAATATATGTCCACTGTATATATAATATATGTGCACTGGATATTTAATATATGTGCACTGGATATATATAATATATGTGCACTGGATATATAATATATGTGCACTAGATATATATAATATATGTACACTGGATCAATAATATATGTGCAATGAATATTTTTAGTATATGTGCACTGGATCAATAATATATGTGCAATGGATATATTATATATATGTGCACTGGATACATAATATATGTGCACTGGATCTATAGTATATGTGCACTGGATATATTTAATATATGTGCACTGGGTATTTAATATATGTGCAATGGATATTTAATATATCTGCACTGGATATAAATAATATCTGTGCAATGGATATATAATATATGTGCACTGGATATATAATATATGTGCACTAGATATATATAATACATGTGCAGGGGATCTATAGTATATGAGCACTGGATATATATAATATATGTGCACTGGATCTATAATATATATGCAATGGATATAATATATATATATATATATATATATATATATATATATATATATATATGTGCACTGGATATATAATATATTTGCCCTGGATATTTAATATAGGTGCACTGAATATATAATATATGTGCAATGGATATATAATATTTGTGCACTGGATATATTTATAATATATGTGCACTGGATATTTAATATATGTGCATTGGATATATTTAATATATGTGCACTGGATATATAATATATGTGCACTAGATATATAATATATGTGCACTGGATATATATAATATATGTGCACTGGATATATAATATATGTGCACTGAACATTTAATATATGTGCACTGGATATATATGTGCACTGGATATTTAATATATGTGCACTGGATATATATATATATATATATATATATATATATATATATATATGCAATGAATATATATAATACATGTGCACTGGATATAAATAATATATGTGCACTGGATATATAATATATGTGCACTGGATATATAATATATGTGCACTGGATATAAATAATATATGTGCACTGGATATATAATATATGTGCACTGGATATATAATATATGTGCACTGGATATATAATATATGTGCACTGGACATATATATTTGCAGTGAATATTTATAATATATGTGCACTGGATATATAATATATGTGCACTAGATATATATAATATATGTGCATTGGATCTATAATATATGTGCACTGGATATATAATATATGTGCGCTGGATATATATAATATATGTGCACTGGATATATATAATGTGTGCACTGGATATATATAATATATGTGCACTTGATATATAATATATGTGCACTGCATATATAATATATGTGCACCAGATATATATATTATGTGTGCACTTGATATATAATATATGTGCACTGGATATATAATATATGTGCACTGGATATATAATATATGTGCACTGGATATATATATTTGCAGTGGATATTTATAATATATGTGCACTGGTTATATTTAATATATGTGCACTGGATATATATAATATATGTGCACTGGATATATATAATATATGTGCACTGGATATATAATATATGTGCACTGCATATATAATATATGTGTACCAGATATATATATTATGTGTGCACTTGATATATAATATATGGGCACTGGATATATATAATATATGCGCACTGGATATATATAATATATGTGCACTGGATATATAATATATGTGCACTGGATATATATATTTGCAGTGGATATTTATAATATATGTGCACTGGTTATATTTAATATATGTGCACTGGATATATATAATATATGTGCACTGGATATATATAATATGTGCACTGGATATATATAATATATGTGCACTGGATATATAATATATGTGCACTGCATATATAATATATGTGCACCAGATATATAATATATGTGCACTGGATATATATAATATATGTGCACTGGATATATAATATATGTGCACTGAACATTTAATATATGTGCACTGGATATATATATAATATATGTGCACTGGATATTTAATATATGTGCACTGGATATATATATATATATATATATATATATATATATATATATATATATGCAATGAATATATATAATATGTGTGCACTGGATATAAATAATATATTTGCACTGGATATATAATATATGTGCACTGGATATATAATATATGTGCACTGGATATTTAATATATGTGCACTGGATATATATAATATATGTGCACTGGATATATAATATATGTGCACTGGATATATATAATATATGTACACTGGATCAATAATATATGTGCAATAAATATTTTTAGTATATGTGCACTGGATCTATAATATATGTGCAATGGATATATTATATATATGTGCACTGGATACATAATATATGTGCACTGGATCTATAGTATATGTGCACTGGATATATTTAATATATGTGCACTGGGTATTTAATATATGTGCACTGGATATTTAATATATCTGCACTGGATATAAATAATATCTTTGCAATGGATATATAATATATGTGCACTGGATATATAATATATGTGCACTAGATATATATAATACATGTGCAGGGGATCTATAGTATATGAGCACTGGATATATTTAATATATGTGCACTGGATATTTAATATATGTGCACTGGATATATAATATATGTGCACTGCATATATAATATATGTGCACTGGATATATATAATATATGTGCACTGGATCAATAATATATGTGCACTGGATATTTTTAATATATGTGCACTGGATCTATAATATATATGCAATGGATATAATATATATATATATATATATATATATATATATATATATATATATGTGCACTGGATATATAATATATTTGCCCTGGATATTTAATATAGGTGCACTGAATATATAATATATGTGCAATGGATATATAATATTTGTGCACTGGATATATTTATAATATATGTGCACTGGATATTTAATATATGTGCATTGGATATATTTAATATATGTGCACTGGATATATAATATATGTGCACTGGATATATAATATATGTGCACTGAACATTTAATATATGTGCACTGGATATATATATAATATATGTGCACTGGATATTTAATATATGTGCACTGGATATATATATATATATATATATATATATATATATATATATATATATGCAATGAATATATATAATACATGTGCACTGGATATAAATAATATATGTGCACTGGATATATAATATATGTGCACTGGATATATAATATATGTGCACTGGATATAAATAATATATGTGCACTGGATATATAATATATGTGCACTGGATATATAATATATGTGCACTGGATATATAATATATGTGCACTGGACATATATATTTGCAGTGAATATTTATAATATATGTGCACTGGATATATAATATATGTGCACTAGATATATATAATATATGTGCATTGGATCTATAATATATGTGCACTGGATATATAATATATGTGCACTGGATATATATAATATATGTGCACTGGATATATATAATGTGTGCACTGGATATATATAATATATGTGCACTGGATATATAATATATGTGCACTGCATATATAATATATGTGCACCAGATATATATATTATGTGTGCACTTGATATATAATATATGTGCACTGGATATATAATATATGTGCACTGGATATATAATATATCTGTGCACTGGATATATATATTTGCAGTGGATATTTATAATATATGTGCACTGGTTATATTTAATATATGTGCACTGGATATATATAATATATGTGCACTGGATATATATAATATGTGCACTGGATATATATAATATATGTGCACTGGATATATAATATATGTGCACTGCATATATAATATATGTGCACCAGATATATATATTATGTGTGCACTTGATATATAATATATGTGCACTGGATATATAATATATGTGCACTGGATATATAATATATGTGCACTGGATATATATATTTGCAGTGGATATTTATAATATATGTGCACTGGTTATATTTAATATATGTGCACTGGATATATATAATATGTGTGCACTAGATATATAATATATGTGCACTGGATATATATAATATATGTGCACTGGATATATAATATATGGGCACTGGATATATATAATATATGTGCACTGGATATATATAATATATGTGCACTGGATATATAATATATGTGCACTGGATATATATATTTGCAGTGGATATTTATAATATATGTGCACTGGTTATATTTAATATATTTGCACTGGATATATATAATATATGTGCACTGGATATATATAATATGTGCACTGGATATATATAATATATGTGCACTGGATATATAATATATGTGCACTGCATATATAATATATGTGCACCAGATATATATATTATGTGTGCACTTGATATATAATATATGTGCACTGGATATATAATACATGTGCACTGGATATATAATATATGTGCACTGGATATATATATTTGCAGCGGATATTTATAATATATGTGCACTGGTTATATTTAATATATGTGCACTGGATATATATAATATGTGTGCACTAGATATATAATATATGTGCACTGGATATATATAATATATGTGCACTGGATATATAATATATGTGCACTGGATATATAATATATGTGCACTGCATATATAATATATGTGCACCAGATATATATATTATGTGTGCACTTGATATATAATATATGTGCACTGGATATATAATATATGTGCACTGGATATATAATATATGTGCACTGGATATATATATTTGCAGTGGATATTTATAATATATGTGCACTGGTTATATTTAATATATGTGCACTGGATATATATAATATGTGTGCATTAGATATATAATATATGTGCACTGGATATATATAATATATGTGCACTGGATATATAATATATGGGCACTGGATATATATAATATATGTGCACTGGATATATATATAATATATGTGCACTGGATATATAATATATGTGCACTGGATATATATATTTGCAGTGGATATTTATAATATATGTGCACTGGTTATATTTAATATATGTGCACTGGATATATATAATATATGTGCACTGGATATATATAATATGTGCACTGGATATATATAATATATGTGCACTGGATATATAATATATGTGCACTGCATATATAATATATGTGCACCAGATATATATATTATGTGTGCACTTGATATATAATATATGTGCACTGGATATATAATATATGTGCACTGGATATATAATATATGTGCACTGGATATATATATTTGCAGTGGATATTTATAATATATGTGCACTGGTTATATTTAATATATGTGCACTGGATATATATAATATGTGTGCACTAGATATATAATATATGTGCACTGGATATATATAATATATGTGCACTGGATATATAATATAAGTGCACTGGATATATATAATATATGTGCACTGGATATATATAATATATGTGCACTGGATATATAATATATGTGCACTGGATATATAATATATGTGCACTGGATATAAATAATATATGTGCACTGGATATATAATATATGTGCACTGGATATATATAATATATGTGCACTGGATATATAATATATGTGCACTGGATATATAATATATGTGCTCTGGATATATAATATATGTGCACTGGATATATAATATATGTGCACTGGATATATAATATATGTGCACTGGATATATATATTTGCAGTGGATATTTATAACATATGTGCACTGGATATATTTAATATATGTGCACTGGATATATATAATTTGTGTGCACAGGATATATAATATATGTGCACTGGATATATAATATATGTGCACTAGATATATATAATATATGTGCATTGGATCTATAATATATGTGCAATAGATATATAATATATGTGCACTGGATATATATAATATGTGTGCACTGGATATATAATATATGTGCACTGGATATATAATATATGTGCACTGGATATATTAATATATGTAAACTGGATATTTATAATATATGTGCACTGGATATATGATATATGTGCACTGGATATATTTAATATATGTGCACTGGATATATATAGTATGTGTGCACTTGATATATAATATATGGGCACTGGATATATAATATACGTGCACTGGATATATATAATATATGTGCACTGGATCTATAATATATGTAAACTGGATATTTATAATATATGTGCACTGGATAGTTAATATATGTGCACTGGATAGTTAATATATGTGCACTGGATATATATAATACATGTTCACTGTGTATATATATATAATATCTGTGCAATGGATATATAATATATGTGCACTGGATATATGTAATACATTTGCAGGGGATCTATAGTATATGTACACTGGATATATATAATATATGTGCACTGGATAGATAAGATATGTGCACTGGATATTTAATATATGTGCACTGGATATATATAATATATGTGCACTGGATATAATATATGTTCACTGGATATTTATAATATATGTGCACTGGATATAAAATATATGTGCAATGGATATTTAATATATGTGCACTGGATATATATAATATATGTGCACTGGATATATAATATATGTGCACTGGAAATATATATAATATATGTGCACTGGATCAATAATATATGTGCACTGACTATTTTTAATATATGTGCACTGGATCTATAATATATGTGCAATAGATATATAATATATGTGCACTGAATCTATAATATATGTGCACTGGATATATTTAATATATGTGCACTGGATATTTAATATATGTGCACTGGATATTTAATATATCTGCACTGGATATGAATAATATATGTGCACGGGAGATTTAATATATGTGCA
This sequence comes from Leptodactylus fuscus, assembly GCF_031893055.1. Taxonomy (NCBI): domain Eukaryota; kingdom Metazoa; phylum Chordata; class Amphibia; order Anura; family Leptodactylidae; genus Leptodactylus; species Leptodactylus fuscus. Next base: position 248,131,104 of record NC_134267.1, on the reverse strand, counting down.
CTGGATATTTAATATATCTGCACTGGATATTTAATATATCTGCACTGAATATATATAATATATGTTAACTGGATATTTAATATATGTGCACTGGATATATATATATATAATGTATGTGCACAGGATATTTAATATATGTGCACTGGATATATATAATATATGTGCACTGGATATATAATATATGTGCACTGGATATTTATAATATATGTGCACTGGATATTTATAATATATGTGCACTGGATATAAAATATATGTGCAATGGATATATTTTATATATGTGCACTGTATATATAATATATGTGCACTGGATATATAATATATGTGCACTGGATATATATAATATATGTGCACTGGATCAATAATATATGTGCACTGAATATTTTTAATATATGTGCACTGGATCTATAATATATGTGCAATGGATATATTATATATATGTGCACTGGATATATAATATATGTTCACTGGATCTAAAGTATATGTGCACTGGATATATTTAATATATGTGCACTGGATATTTAATATATGTGCACTGGATATTTAATATATCTGCACTGGATATAAATAATATATGTGCACTGGAGATTTAGTATATGTGCACTGGATATATATAACATATGTGCACTGGTTATATAATATATGTGCACTGGATAATAATAATATATGTGCACTGGATATAAAATATATGTGCAATGGATATATTTAATATATGTCCACTGTTTATATAATATATGTGCACTGGATATTTAATATATGTGCACTGGATATATATAATATATGTGCACTGGATATATAATATATGTGCACTGGATATATATAATATGTGCACTGGATCAATAATATATGTGCACTGAATATTTTTAATATATGTGCACTGGATCTATAATATATGTGCAATGGATATATTATATATATGTGCACTGGATATTTAATATATGTTCACTGGATCTATAGTATATGTGCACTGGATATATTTAATATATGTGCACTGGATATTTAATATATGTGCACTGGATATAAATAATATCTGTGCAATGGATATATAATATATGTGCACTGGATATAAAATATATGTGCAATAGATATTTAATATTTAACTGAATATTTTTAATATATGTGCACTGGATCTATAATATATGTGTAATGGATCTATAGTATATGTGCACTGGATATATATAATATATGTGCACTGGATATATAATATATGTGCACTGGATATATATATAATATATGTGCACTGGATCAATAATATATGTGCACTGAATATTTTTAATATATGTGCACTGGATCTATAATATATGTGTAATGGATCTATAGTATATGTGCACTGGATATATTTAATATATGTGCACTGGATATATAATATATGTGCACTGGATATTTAATATATCTGCACTGGCTATAATTAATATATGTGCACTGGAGATTTAATATATGTGCACTGGATATTTAATATATCTGCACTGGATATATATAATATATGTGAACTGGATATTTCATATATGTGCACTGGATATATATAATATATGTGCACTGGATTTATAATATATGTGCAATGGATATATATAATATATGTGCACTGAATATTATATATGTGCACTTGATATTTAGAATATATGTGCACTGGATATATATAATATATTTGCACTGGATATTTAATATATGTACACTGGATATATGTAATATATTTGCACTGGATATTTAATATATGTACACTGGATATTTAATATATGTGCACTGAATGTATAATATATGTGCACTGGATATTTAATATATGTGCACTGGATATATATAATATATGTGCACTGGATATATAATATATGTGCACTGGATATAAAATATATGTGCAATGGATATATTTAATATATGTGCACTGTATATATAATATATGTGCACTGGATATTTAATATATGTGCACTGGATATATATAATATATGTGCACTGGATATATAATATATGTGCAATGGATATATATAATATATGTGCACTGGATCTATAATATATGTGCAATGGATATATTATATATATAAGCACTGGATATATAATATATGTGCAATGGATCTATAGTATATGTGCACTGGATATATTTAATATATGTGCACTGGATATTTTATATATGTGCACTGGATATTTAATATATCTTCACTGGATATAAAAAATATATGTGCACTGGAGATTTAATATATGTGCACTCGATATATATAATATATGTGCACTGGATTTATAATATATGTGTAGTGGATATATATGATATATGTGCACTGGATATATTATATATGTGCACTTGACGTTTAGAATATATGTGCACTGGATATATATAATATATGTGCACTGGATATAGAATATATGTGCACTGGATATATTTAATATATGTGCACTGGATATTTAGAATATATGTGGACTGGATATATAATATATGTGCACTGGATATATATAATATGTGTGCTCTGGATATATAATATGTGTTCACTGGATATATAATATATGTGCACTGGATATATATAATATATGTGCATTGGATATATATATAATTTATGTGCACTGGATATATTATTTATGTGCACTGGATATATAATATATGTGCACTGGATATATAATATATGTGCACTGGATATATTTAATATATGTGCACTGGATATTTAATATATGTGCACTGGATATATATAATATATGTGCACTGGATATATAATATACATTGGGGCAAAAACGTATTTAGTCAGTCACCAATAGTGCAAGTTCCACCACTTAAAAAGATTAGAGGCGTCTGTAATTTACATCATAGGTAGACCTCAACTATGAGAGACAAAATGAGAAAACAAATCCAGAAAGTCACATTGTCTGATTTTGTAAGAATTTATTTGCTAATTATGGTGGAAAATAAGTACTTGGTCAGTAACAAAATTTCATCTCAATACTTTGTTATATATCCTTTGTTGGCAATGACAGAGGTGAAACGTTTTCTGTAAGTCTTCACAAGGTTGGCACACACTGTTGTTGGTATGTTGGCCCATTCCTCCATGCAGATCTCCTCTAGAGCAGTGATGTTTTGGGGCTGTCGCTTGGGAACACGGACTTTCAACTCCCTCCAAAGGTTTTCTATAGGGTTGAGATCTGGATATATATATAATATATGTGCACTGGATATTTAATATATGTGCACTGGATATATATAATATGTGTGCACTGGATACATAATATATGTACAATGGATATATAATATATGTGCACTGGATATATATAATATATGTGAACTGGATCTATAATATATGTAAACTGCATATTGAATATATGTGCACTGGATATATTTATAATATATGTGCACTAGATATTTAATATATATGTGCACTAGATATATATAATATGTGTGCACTAGATATATAATATATGTGCACTGGATATATAATATATGTGCACTGGATATATATATATATATATATATATATGCACTGGATATATAAAATATATGTGCACTGCATATATATATATATTATGTGCACTGGATATATAATATATATGCGCTGGATATATAATATATCTGCACTGGATATATATAATATATGTGAACTGGATATTTCATATATGTGCACTGGATATATATAATATATGTGCACTGGATTTATAATATATGTGCAATGGATATATATAATATATGTGCACTGAATATTATATATGTGCACTTGATATTTAGAATATATGTGCACTGGATATATATAATATATGTGCACTGGATATTTAATATATGTACACTGGATTATATAATATATGTGCACTGGATGTATAATATATGTGCACTGGATATTTAATATATGTGCACTGGATATATATAATATATGTGCACTGGATATATAATATATGTGCACTGGATATTTATAATATATGTGCACTGCATATAAAATATATGTGCAATGGATATATTTAATATATGTGCATTGTATATATAATATATGTGCTCTGGATATTTAATATATGTGCACTGGATATATACAATATATGTGCACTGGATATATAATATATGTGCAATGGATATATATAATATATGTGCAATGGATCAATAATATATGTGCAATGGATCTATAGTATATGTGCACTGGATATATTTAATATATGTGCACTGGATATTTAATATATGTGTACTGGATATTTAATATATCTTCACTGGATATAAATAATATATGTGCACTGGAGATTTAATATATGTGCACTGGATATATAAAATATATGTGCACTGGATTTACAATATATGTGTAATGGATATATATAATATATGTGCACTGGATATATAATATATGTGCACTTGATGTTTAGAATATATGTGCACTGGATATATATAATATATGTGCACTGGATATAGAATATATGTGCACTGGATATATTTAATATATGTGCACTGGATATTTAGAATATATGTGGACTGGATATATATATAATATATGTGCACTGGATCTATAATATATGTAAACTGCATAATGAATATATGTGCACTGGATATATTTATAATATATGTGCACTAGATATTTAATATATATGTGCACTAGATATATATAATATGTGTGCACTAGATATATAATATATGTGCACTGGATATATAATATATGTGCACTGGATATATATAATATGTGTGCACTGGATACATAATATATGTACAATGGATATATAATATATGTGCAATGGATCAATAATATATGTGCACTGAATATTTTTAATATATGTGCACTGGATCTATAATATATGTGCAATGGATATATTATATATTTGTGCACTGGATATATAATATATGTGCAATGGATCTATAGTATATGTGCACTGGATATATTTAATATATGTGCACTGGATATTTAATATATGTGTACTGGATATTTAATATGTCTTCACTGGATATAAATAATATATTTGCACTGGAGATTTAATATATGTGCACTGGATATATATATTATATGTGCACTGGATTTATAATATATGTGTAATGGATATATACGATATATGTGCACTGGATATTTAATATATGTGCACTGGATATATATAATATATGTGCACTGGATATAGAATATATGTGCACTGGATATATTTAATATATGTGCACTGGATATTTAGAATATATGTGGACTGGATATATATATATAATATATGTGCACTGGATATATAATATATGTGCACTGGATATATATAATATGTGTGAACCTGATATATCATATATGTTCACTGGATATATAATATATGTTCACTGGATATATAATATATGTGCACTGGATATATAATATATGTGCACTGGATATATATAATTTATGTGCACTGGATATATAATATATGTGCACTGGATATATTTAATATATGTGCACTGGATATATTTAATATATGTGCACTGGATATTTAATATATGTACACTGGAAATATATATATATATATATATATATTATATGTGCACTGGATATATAATATATGTGCACTGTATATTTATAATATATGTGCACTGGATATAAAATATATGTGCAATGGATATATTTAATATATGTGCCCTGTATATATAATATATGTGCACTGGATATTTAATATATATGCACTGGATATATATAATATATGTGCACTGCATATATAATATATGTGCACTGGATATATATAATATATGTGCACTGGATCAATAATATATGTGCACTGGATATTTTTAATATATGTGCACTGGATCTATAATATATATGCAATGGATATATTATATATATATACGTGCACTGGATATATAATATATTTGCCCTGGATATTTAATATAGGTGCACTGAATATATAATATATGTGCAATGGATATATAATATATGTGCACTGGATATATTTATAATATATGTGCACTGGAAATTTAATATATGTGCATGGGATATATTTAATATATGTGCACTGGATATATAATATATGTGCACTAGATATATAATATATGTGCACTGGATATATATAATATATGTGCACTGGATATATAATATATGTGCACTGAACATTTAATATATGTGCACTGGATATATATATAATATATGTGCACTGGATATATATAATATATGTGCACTGGATCAATAATATATGTGCACTGAATATTTTTAATATATGTGCACTGGATCTATAATATATGTGCAATGGATATATATAATATATGTGCTCTGGATATATAATATATGTTCACTGAATCTATAGTATATTTGCACTGGATATATTTAATATATGTGCACTGGATATTTAATATATCTGCACTGGATATAAATAATATATGTGCACTGGAGATTTAGTATATGTGCACTGGATATATATAATATATGTGCACTGGATATATAATATATGTGCACTGGATATTTATAAAATATATGCACTGGATATAAAAATATATGTGCAATGGATATATTTAATATATGTCTACTGTATATATAATATATGTGCACTGGATATTTAATATATGTGCACTGGATATATATAATGTATGTGCATTGGATATATAATATATGTGCACTGGATCAATAATATATGTGCACTGAATAGTTTTAATATATGTGCACTGGATCTATAATATATGTGCAATGGATATATTATATATAAATGCACTGGATACATAATATATGTGCACTGGATCTATAGTATATGTGCACTGGATATATTTAATATATGTGCACTGGGTAATTAATATATGTGTACTGGATATTTAATATATCTGCACTGGATATAAATAATATCTGTGCAATGGATATATAATATATGTGCACTGGATATATAATATATGTGCACTAGATAAATATAATACATGTGCAGGGGATCTATAGTATATGAGCACTGGATATATTTAATATATGTGCACTGGATATTTAATATATGTGCACTGGATATATATAATATATGTGCACTGGATATATAATATATGTACACTGCATATATAATATATGTGCACTGGATATATATAATATATGTGCACTGGATCTATAATATATTTGCCCTGGATATTTAATATAGGTGCACTGAATATATAATATATGTGCAATGGATATATAATATTTGTGCACTGGATATATTTATAATATATGTGCACTGGATATTTAATATATGTGCATTGGATATATTTAATATATGTGCACTGGATATATAATATATGTGCACTAGATATATAATATATGTGCACTGGATATATATAATATATGTGCACTGGATATATAATATATGTGCACTGAACATTTAATATATGTGCACTGGATATATATATAATATATGTGCACTGGATATTTAATATATGTGCACTGGATATATATATATATATATATATATATATATATATATGCAATGAATATATATAATATATGTGCACTGGATATAAAAAATATATATGCACTGGATATATAATATATGTGCACTGGATATATAATATATGTGCACTGGATATAAATAATATATGTGCACTGGATATATAATATATGTGCACTGGATATATAATATATGTGCACTGGATATAAATAATATATGTGCACTGCATATATAATATATGTGCACCGGATATATATATGTTATGTGTGCACTTGATATATAATATATGTGCACTGGATATATAATATATGTGCACTGGATATATAATATATGTGCACTGAACATTTAATATATGTGCACTGGATATATATATAATATATGTGCACTGGATATTTAATATATGTGCACTGGATATATATATATATATATATATAGATATATATATATATATATATATATATGCAATGAATATATATAATATATGTGCACTGGATATAAAAAATATATATGCACTGGATATATAATATATGTGCACTGGATATATAATATATGTGCACTGGATATAAATAATATATGTGCACTGGATATATAATATATGTGCACTGGATATATAATATATGTGCACTGGATATAAATAATATATGTGCACTGCATATATAATATATGTGCACCGGATATATATATTATGTGTGCACTTGATATATAATATATGTGCACTGGATATATAATATATGTGCACTGGATATATAATATATGTGCACTGGACATATATATTTGCAGTGAATATTTATAATATATGTGCACTGGATATATAATATATGTGCACTAGATATATATAATATGTGTGCATTGGATCTATAATATATGTGCACTGGATATATAATATATGTGCACTGGATATATATAATATATGTGCACTGGATATATATAATATGTGCACTGGATATATATCATATATGTGCACTGGATATATAATATATGTGCACTGCATATATAATATATGTGCACCAGATATATATATTATGTGTGCACTTAATATATAATATATGTGCACTGGATATATAATATATGTGCACTGGATATATAATATATGTGCACTGGATATATATATTTGCAGTGGATATTTATTATATATGTGCACTGGTTATATTTAATATATGTGCACTGGATATATAATATAAGTGCACTGGATATATATAATATATGTGCACTGGATATATATAATATATGTGCACTGGATATATAATATATGTGCACTGGATATATAATATATGTGCACTGGATATAAATAATATATGTGCACTGGATATATAATATATGTGCACTGGATATATATAATATATGTGCACTGGATATATAATATAGGTGCACTGGATATATAATATATGTGCACTGGATATATAATATATGTGCACTGGATATATAATATATGTGCACTGGATATATATATATTTGCAGTGGATATTTATAACATATGTGCACTGGATATATTTAATATATGTGCACTGGATATATATAATTTGTGTGCACAGGATGTATAATATATGTGCACTAGATATATATAATATATGTGCATTGGATCTATAATATATGTGCACTGGATATATAATATATGTGCACTGGATATATATAATATGTGTGCACTGGATATATAATATATGTGCACTGGATATATAATATATGTGCACTGGATATATTAATATATGTAAACTGGATATTTATAATATATGTGCACTGGATATATGATATATGTGCACTGGATATATTTAATATATGTGCACTGGATATATATAATATGTGTGCACTGGATATATAATATATGGGCACTGGATATATAATATACGTGCACTGGATATATATAATATATGTGCACTGGATCTATAATATATGTAAACTGGATATTTATAATATATGTGCACTGGATAGTTAATATATGTGCACTGGATAGTTAATATATGTGCACTGGATATATATAATACATGTTCACTGTGTATATATATATATAATATCTGTGCAGTGGATATATAATATATGTGCACTGGATATTTATAATATATGTGCACTGGATATAAAATATATGTGCAATGGATATTTAATATATGTGCACTGGATATATATAATATATGTGCACTGGATATATAATATTTGTGCACTGGAAATATATATAATATATGTGCACTGGATCAATAATATATGTGCACTGACTATTTTTAATATATGTGCACTGGATCTATAATATATGTGCAATAGATATATAATATATGTGCACTGAATCTATAATATATGTGCACTGGATATATTTAATATATGTGCACTGGATATTTAATATATGTGCACTGGATATTTAATATATCTGCACTGGATATAAATAATATATGTGCACGGGAGATTTAATATATGTGCACTGGATATTTAATATATCTGCACTGGATATTTAATATATCTGCACTGAATATATATAATATATGTTAACTGGATATTTAATATATGTGCACTGGATATATATAATATATGTGCACTGGATATATAATATATGTGCACTGGATATTTATAATATATGTGCACTGGATATAAAATATATGTGCAATGGATATATTTTATATATGTGCACTGTATATATAATATATGTGCTCTGGATATTTAATACATGTGCACTGGATATATATAATATATGTGCACTGGATATATAATATATGTGCACTGGATATATATAATATATGTGCACTGGATCAATAATATATGTGCACTGAATATTTTTAATATATGTGCACTGGATCTATAATATATGTGCAATGGATATATTATATATATGTGCACTGGATATATAATATATGTTCACTGGATCTATAGTATATGTGCACTGGATATATTTAATATATGTGCACTGGATATTTAATATATGTGCACTGGATATTTAATATATCTGCACTGGATATAAATAATATATGTGCACTGGAGATTTAGTATATGTGCACTGGATATATATAACATATGTGCACTGGTTACATAATATATGTGCACTGGATAATAATAATATTTGTGCACTGGATATAAAATATATGTGCAATGGATATATTTAATATATGTCCACTGTTTATATAATATATGTGCACTGGATATTTAATATATGTGCACTGGATATATATAATATATGTGCACTGGATATATAATATATGTGCACTGGATATATGTAATATGTGCACTGGATCAATAATATATGTGCACTGAATATTTTTAATATATGTGCACTGGATCTATAATATATGTGCAATGGATATATTATATATATGTGCACTGGATATTTAATATATGTTCACTGGATCTATAGTATATGTGCACTGGATATATTTAATATATGTGCACTGGATATTTAATATATGTGCACTGGATATAAATAATATCTGTGCAATGGATATATAATATATGTGCACTGGATATAAAATATATGTGCAATGGATATTTAATATATGTGCACTGGATATATATAATATATGTGCACTGGATATATAATATATGTGCACTGGATATAAATATAATATATGTGCACTGGATCAATAATATATGTGCACTGAATATTTTTAATATATGTGCACTGGATCTATAATATATGTGTAATGGATCTATAGTATATGTGCACTGGATATATTTAATATATGTGCACAGGATATATAATATATGTGCACTTGATATTTAATATATCTGCACTGGATATAAATAATATATGTGCACTGGAGATTTAATATATGTGCACTGGATATTTAATATATCTGCACTGGATATATATAATATATGTGAACTGGATATTTCATATATGTGCACTGGATATATATAATATATTTCCACTGGATTTATAATATATGTGCAATGGATATATATAATATATGTGCACTGAATATTATATATGTGCACTTGATATTTAGAATATATGTGCACTGGATATATATAATATATTTGCACTGGATATTTAATATATGTACACTGGATATATATAATATATGTGCACTGGATGTATAATATATGTGCACTGGATATTTAATATATGTGCACTGGATATATATAATATATGTGCACTGGATATATAATATATGTGCACTGGATATAAAATATATGTGCAATGGATATATTTAATATATGTGCACTGTATATATAATATATGTGCACTGGATATTTAATATATGTGCACTGGATATATATAATATATGTGCACTGGATATATAATATATGTGCAATGGATATATATAATATATGTGCACTGGATCTATAATATATGTGCAATGGATATATTATATATATGTGCACTGGATATATAATATATGTGCAATGGATCTATAGTATATGTGCACTGGATATATTTAATATATGTGCACTGGATATTTTATATATGTGCACTGGATATTTAATATATCTTCACTGGATATAAATAATATATGTGCACTGGAGATTTAATATATCTGCACTGGATATATATAATATATGTGCACTGGATTTATAATATATGTGTAATGGATATATATGATATATGTGCACTGGATATATAATATATGTGCACTTGACGTTTAGAATATATGTGCACTGGATATATATAATATATGTGCACTGGATATAGAATATATGTGCACTGGATATATTTAATATATGTGCACTGGATATTTAGAATATATGTTGACTGGATATATATATAATATATGTGCACTGGATATATAATATATGTGCACTGGATATATATAATATGTGTGCTCTGGATATATAATATGTGTTCACTGGATATATAATATATGTGCACTGGATATATATAATATATGTGCATTGCATATATATAATTTATGTGCACTGGATATATTATTTATGTGCACTGGATATATAATATATGTGCACTGGATATATAATATATGTGCACTGGATATATTTAATATATGTGCACTGGATATTTAATAAATCTGCACTGGATATTTAATATATCTGCACTGAATATATATAGTATATGTTAACTGGATATTTAATATATGTGCACTGGATATATATATATATAATATATGTGCACTGGATATTTAATATATGTGCACTGGATATATATAATATATGTGCACTGGATATATAATATATGTGCACTGGATATTTATAATATATGTGCACTGGATATTTATAATATATGTGCACTGGATATAAAATATATGTGCAATGGATATATTTTATATATGTGCACTGTATATATAATATATGTGCTCTGGATATTTAATATATGTGCACTGGATATATATAATATATGTGCACTGGATATATAATATATGTGCACTGGATATATATAATATATGTGCACTGGATCAATAATATATGTGCACTGAATATTTTTAATATATGTGCACTGGATCTATAATATATGTGCAATGGATATATTATATATATGTGCACTGGATATATAATATATGTTCACTGGATCTATAGTATATGTGCACTGGATATATTTAATATATGTGCACTGGATATTTAATATATGTGCACTGGATATTTAATATATCTGCACTGGATATAAATAATATATGTGCACTGGAGATTTAGTATATGTGCACTGGATATATATAACATATGTGCACTGGATATATAATATATGTGCACTGGATAATAATAATATATGTGCACTGGATATAAAATATATGTGCAATGGATACATTTAATATATGTCCACTGTATATATAATATATGTGCACTGGATATTTAATATATGTGCACTGGATATATATAATATATGTGCACTGGATATATAATATATGTGCACTGGATATTTAATATATGTGCACTGAATATTTTTAATATATGTGCACTGGATCTATAATATATGTGCAATGATTATATTATATATATGTGCACTGGATATATAATATTTGTTCACTGGATCTATAGTATATGTGCACTGGATATATTTAATATATGTGCACTGGATATTTAATATATGGGCACTGAATATAAATAATATCTGTGCAATGGATATATAATATATGTGCACTAGATATATAATATATGCGCACTAGATATATATAATACATGTGCAGGGGATCTATAGTATATGTGCACTGGATATATTTAATATATGTGCACTGGATATTTAATATATGTACACTGGATATATATAATATATGTGCACTGGATAAATAATATATGTGCACTGGATATTTATAATATATGTGCACTAGATATAAAATATATGTGCAATGGATATTTAATATATGTGCACTGGATATATATAATATATGTGCACTGAATATTTTTATTATATGTGCACTGGATCTATAATATATGTGTAATGGATATATGATATATATGTGCACTGGATCTATAATATATGTGCACTGGATCTATAGTATATGTGCACTGGATATATTTAATATATGTGCACTGGATATTTTATATATGTGCACTTGATATTTAGAATATATGTGCACTGGATATATATAATATATTTGCACTGGATATTTAATATATGTACACTGGATATATATAATATATGTGCACTGGATGTATAATATATGTGCACTGGATATTTAATATATGTGCACTGGATATATATAATATATGTGCACTGGATATATAATATATGTGCACTGGATATAAAATATATGTGCAATGGATATATTTAATATATGTGCACTGTATATATAATATATGTGCACTGGATATTTAATATATGTGCACTGGATATATATAATATATGTGCACTGGATATATAATATATGTGCAATGGATATATATAATATATGTGCACTGGATCTATAATATATGTGCAATGGATATATTACATATATAAGCACTGGATATATAATATATGTGCAATGGATCTATAGTATATGTGCACTGGATAAATTTAATATATGTGCACTGGATATTTTATATATGTGCACTGGATATTTAATATATCTTCACTGGATATAAAAAATATATGTGCACTGGAGATTTAATATATGTGCACTGGATTTATAATATATGTGTAGTGGATATATATGATATATGTGCACTGGATATATTATATATGTGCACTTGACGTTTAGAATATATGTGCACTGGATATATATAATATATGTGCACTGGATATAGAATATATGTGCACTGGATATATTTAATATATGTGCACTGGATATTTAGAATATATGTGGACTGGATATATATATAATATATGTGCACTGGATATATAATATATGTGCACTGGATATATATAATATGTGTGCTCTGGATATATAATATATGTGCACTGGATATATATAATATATGTGCATTGGATATATATAATTTATGTGCACTGGATATATTATTTATGTGCACTGGATATATAATATATGTGCACTGGATATATAATATATGTGCACTGGATATTTATAATATATGTGCACTGGATATAAAATATATGTGCAATGGATATATTTTATATATGTGCACTGTATATATAATATATGTGCTCTGGATATTTAATACATGTGCACTGGATATATATAATATATGTGCACTGGATATATAATATATGTGCACTGGATATATATAATATATGTGCACTGGATCAATAATATATGTGCACTGAATATTTTTAATATATGTGCACTGGATCTATAATATATGTGCAATGGATATATTATATATATGTGCACTGGATATATAATATATGTTCACTGGATCTATAGTATATGTGCACTGGATATATTTAATATATGTGCACTGGATATTTAATATATGTGCACTGGATATTTAATATATCTGCACTGGATATAAATAATATATGTGCACTGGAGATTTAGTATATGTGCACTGGATATATATAACATATGTGCACTGGTTACATAATATATGTGCACTGGATAATAATAATATTTGTGCACTGGATATAAAATATATGTGCAATGGATATATTTAATATATGTCCACTGTTTATATAATATATGTGCACTGGATATTTAATATATGTGCACTGGATATATATAATATATGTGCACTGGATATATAATATATGTGCACTGGATATATGTAATATGTGCACTGGATCAATAATATATGTGCACTGAATATTTTTAATATATGTGCACTGGATCTATAATATATGTGCAATGGATATATTATATATATGTGCACTGGATATTTAATATATGTTCACTGGATCTATAGTATATGTGCACTGGATATATTTAATATATGTGCACTGGATATTTAATATATGTGCACTGGATATAAATAATATCTGTGCAATGGATATATAATATATGTGCACTGGATATAAAATATATGTGCAATGGATATTTAATATATGTGCACTGGATATATATAATATATGTGCACTGGATATATAATATATGTGCACTGGATATAAATATAATATATGTGCACTGGATCAATAATATATGTGCACTGAATATTTTTAATATATGTGCACTGGATCTATAATATATGTGTAATGGATCTATAGTATATGTGCACTGGATATATTTAATATATGTGCACTGGATATATAATATATGTGCACTTGATATTTAATATATCTGCACTGGATATAAATAATATATGTGCACTGGAGATTTAATATATGTGCACTGGATATTTAATATATCTGCACTGGATATATATAATATATGTGAACTGGATATTTCATATATGTGCACTGGATATATATAATATATTTCCACTGGATTTATAATATATGTGCAATGGATATATATAATATATGTGCACTGAATATTATATATGTGCACTTGATATTTAGAATATATGTGCACTGGATATATATAATATATTTGCACTGGATATTTAATATATGTACACTGGATATATATAATAT
This sequence comes from Leptodactylus fuscus, assembly GCF_031893055.1. Classification (NCBI taxonomy): domain Eukaryota; kingdom Metazoa; phylum Chordata; class Amphibia; order Anura; family Leptodactylidae; genus Leptodactylus; species Leptodactylus fuscus. Next base: position 248,115,035 of record NC_134267.1, on the reverse strand, counting down.
ATGTGCACTGGATGTATAATATATGTGCACTGGATATTTAATATATGTGCACTGGATATATATAATATATGTGCACTGGATATATAATATATGTGCACTGGATATAAAATATATGTGCAATGGATATATTTAATATATGTGCACTGTATATATAATATATGTGCACTGGATATTTAATATATGTGCACTGGATATATATAATATATGTGCACTGGATATATAATATATGTGCAATGGATATATATAATATATGTGCACTGGATCTATAATATATGTGCAATGGATATATTATATATATGTGCACTGGATATATAATATATGTGCAATGGATCTATAGTATATGTGCACTGGATATATTTAATATATGTGCACTGGATATTTTATATATGTGCACTGGATATTTAATATATCTTCACTGGATATAAATAATATATGTGCACTGGAGATTTAATATATCTGCACTGGATATATATAATATATGTGCACTGGATTTATAATATATGTGTAATGGATATATATGATATATGTGCACTGGATATATAATATATGTGCACTTGACGTTTAGAATATATGTGCACTGGATATATATAATATATGTGCACTGGATATAGAATATATGTGCACTGGATATATTTAATATATGTGCACTGGATATTTAGAATATATGTTGACTGGATATATATATAATATATGTGCACTGGATATATAATATATGTGCACTGGATATATATAATATGTGTGCTCTGGATATATAATATGTGTTCACTGGATATATAATATATGTGCACTGGATATATATAATATATGTGCATTGCATATATATAATTTATGTGCACTGGATATATTATTTATGTGCACTGGATATATAATATATGTGCACTGGATATATAATATATGTGCACTGGATATATTTAATATATGTGCACTGGATATTTAATAAATCTGCACTGGATATTTAATATATCTGCACTGAATATATATAGTATATGTTAACTGGATATTTAATATATGTGCACTGGATATATATATATATAATATATGTGCACTGGATATTTAATATATGTGCACTGGATATATATAATATATGTGCACTGGATATATAATATATGTGCACTGGATATTTATAATATATGTGCACTGGATATTTATAATATATGTGCACTGGATATAAAATATATGTGCAATGGATATATTTTATATATGTGCACTGTATATATAATATATGTGCTCTGGATATTTAATATATGTACACTGGATATATAATATATGTGCACTGGATATATATAATATATGTGCACTGGATCAATAATATATGTGCACTGAATATTTTTAATATATGTGCACTGGATCTATAATATATGTGCAATGGATATATTATATATATGTGCACTGGATATATAATATATGTTCACTGGATCTATAGTATATGTGCACTGGATATATTTAATATATGTGCACTGGATATTTAATATATGTGCACTGGATATTTAATATATCTGCACTGGATATAAATAATATATGTGCACTGGAGATTTAGTATATGTGCACTGGATATATATAACATATGTGCACTGGATATATAATATATGTGCACTGGATAATAATAATATATGTGCACTGGATATAAAATATATGTGCAATGGATACATTTAATATATGTCCACTGTATATATAATATATGTGCACTGGATATTTAATATATGTGCACTGGATATATATAATATATGTGCACTGGATATATAATATATGTGCACTGGATATTTAATATATGTGCACTGAATATTTTTAATATATGTGCACTGGATCTATAATATATGTGCAATGATTATATTATATATATGTGCACTGGATATATAATATTTGTTCACTGGATCTATAGTATATGTGCACTGGATATATTTAATATATGTGCACTGGATATTTAATATATGGGCACTGAATATAAATAATATCTGTGCAATGGATATATAATATATGTGCACTGGATATATAATATATGCGCACTAGATATATATAATACATGTGCAGGGGATCTATAGTATATGTGCACTGGATATATTTAATATATGTGCACTGGATATTTAATATATGTACACTGGATATATATAATATATGTGCACTGGATATATAATATATGTGCACTGGATATTTATAATATATGTGCACTAGATATAAAATATATGTGCAATGGATATTTAATATATGTGCACTGGATATATATAATATATGTGCACTGAATATTTTTATTATATGTGCACTGGATCTATAATATATGTGTAATGGATATATGATATATATGTGCACTGGATCTATAATATATGTGCACTGGATCTATAGTATATGTGCACTGGATATATTTAATATATGTGCACTGGATATTTTATATATGTGCACTTGATATTTAGAATATATGTGCACTGGATATATATAATATATTTGCACTGGATATTTAATATATGTACACTGGATATATATAATATATGTGCACTGGATGTATAATATATGTGCACTGGATATTTAATATATGTGCACTGGATATATATAATATATGTGCACTGGATATATAATATATGTGCACTGGATATAAAATATATGTGCAATGGATATATTTAATATATGTGCACTGTATATATAATATATGTGCACTGGATATTTAATATATGTGCACTGGATATATATAATATATGTGCACTGGATATATAATATATGTGCAATGGATATATATAATATATGTGCACTGGATCTATAATATATGTGCAATGGATATATTACATATATAAGCACTGGATATATAATATATGTGCAATGGATCTATAGTATATGTGCACTGGATAAATTTAATATATGTGCACTGGATATTTTATATATGTGCACTGGATATTTAATATATCTTCACTGGATATAAAAAATATATGTGCACTGGAGATTTAATATATGTGCACTGGATTTATAATATATGTGTAGTGGATATATATGATATATGTGCACTGGATATATTATATATGTGCACTTGACGTTTAGAATATATGTGCACTGGATATATATAATATATGTGCACTGGATATAGAATATATGTGCACTGGATATATTTAATATATGTGCACTGGATATTTAGAATATATGTGGACTGGATATATATATAATATATGTGCACTGGATATATAATATATGTGCACTGGATATATATAATATGTGTGCTCTGGATATATAATATATGTGCACTGGATATATATAATATATGTGCATTGGATATATATAATTTATGTGCACTGGATATATTATTTATGTGCACTGGATATATAATATATGTGCACTGGATATATAATATATGTGCACTGGATATTTATAATATATGTGCACTGGATATTTAATATATGTGCACTGGATATATATAATATATGTGCACTGGATATATAATATACATTGGGGCAAAAACGTATTTAGTCAGTCACCAATAGTGCAAGTTCCACCACTTAAAAAGATGAGAGGCGTCTGTAATTTACATCATAGGTAGACCTCAACTATGAGAGACAAAATGAGAAAACAAATCCAGAAAGTCACATTGTCTGATTTTGTAAGAATTTATTTGCTAATTATGGTGGAAAATAAGTACTTGGTCAGTAACAAAATTTCATCTCAATACTTTGTTATATATCCTTTGTTGGCAATGACAGAGGTGAAACGTTTTCTGTAAGTCTTCACAAGGTTGGCACACACTGTTGTTGGTATGTTGGCCCATTCCTCCATGCAGATCTCCTCTAGAGCAGTGATGTTTTGGGGCTGTCGCTTGGGAACACGGACTTTCAACTCCCTCCAAAGGTTTTCTATAGGGTTGAGATCTGGATATATATATAATATATGTGCACTGGATATATAATATATCTGCACTGGATATATATAATATATGTGAACTGGATATTTCATATATGTGCACTGGATATATATAATATATGTGCACTGGATTTATAATATATGTGCAATGGATATATATAATATATGTGCACTGAATATTATATATGTGCACTTGATATTTAGAATATATGTGCACTGGATATATATAATATATGTGCACTGGATATTTAATATATGTACACTGGATTATATAATATATGTGCACTGGATGTATAATATATGTGCACTGGATATTTAATATATGTGCACTGGATATATGTAATATATGTGCACTGGATATATAATATATGTGCACTGGATATTTAATATAGGTGCTCTGAATATATAATATATGTGCAATGGATATATAATATTTGTGCACTGGATATATTTATAATATATGTGCACTGGATATTTAATATATGTGCATTGGATATATTTAAAATATGTGCACTGGATATATATATAATATATGTGCACTGGATATTTAATATATGTGCACTGGATATATATATATATATATATATATATATATATATATATGCAATGGATATATATAATATATGTGCACTGGATATAAATAATATATGTGCACTGGATATATAATATATGTGCACTGGATATATAATATACGTGCACTGGATATAAATAATATATGTGCACTGGATATATAATATATGTGCACTGGATATATAATATATGTGCACTGGATATAAATAATATATGTGCACTGCATATATAATATATGTGCACCGGATATATATATTATGTGTGCACTTGATATATAATATATGTGCACTGGATATATAATATATGTGCACTGGATATATAATATATGTGCACTGGACATATATATTTGCAGTGAATATTTATAATATATGTCCACTGGATATATAATATATGTGCACTAGATATATATAATATATGTGCATTGGATCAATAATATATGTGCACTGGATATATAATATATGTGCACTGGATATATATAATATATGTGCACTGGATATATATAATATGTGCACTGGATATATATAATATATGTGCACTGGATATATAATATATGTGCACTGCATATATAATATATGTGCACTGGATATATATAATATATGTGCACTGGATATATATAATATATGTGCACTGGATATATATAATATGTGTGCACTAGATATATAATATATGTGCACTGGATATATATAATATATGTGCACTGGATATATAATATATGTGCACTGGATATATATAATATATGTGCACTGGATATATATAATATATGTGCACTGGATATATAATATATGTGCACTGGATATATAATATATGTGCACTGGATAAAAATAATATATGTGCACTGGATATATAATATATGTGCACTGGATATATATAATATATGTGCACTGGATATATAATATATGTGCACTGGATATATAATATATGTGCACTGGGTATATAATATATGTGCACTGGATATATAATATATGTGCACTGGATATATAAAATATGTGCACTGGATATATAATATATTTGCACTGGATATATATATTTGCAGTGGATATTTATAAAATATGTGCACTGGATATATTTAATATATGTGCACTGGCTATATATAATATGTGTGCACAGGATATATAATATATGTGCACTGGATATATAATATATGTGCACTAGATATATATAATATATGTGCATTGGATCTATAATATATGTGCACTGGATATAAAATATATGTGCACTAGATATTTATAATATATGTGCACTGGATATATAATATATGTGCACTGGATATATATAATATGTGTGCACTGGATATATAATATATGTGCACTGGATATATTAATATATGTAAACTGGATATTTATAATATATGTGCACTGGATATATGATATATGTGCACTGGATATATTTAATATATGTGCACTGGATATATGATATATGTGCACTGGATATATATAATATGTGTGCACTGGATATATAATATATGTGCACTGGATATTTAACATATGTGCACTGGATATATATAATATATGTGCACTGGATATATAATATATGTGCACTGGATATATATAATATATGTGCACTGGATATATAATATATGGGCACTGGATATATAATATACGTGCACTGGATATATATAATATACGTGCACTGGATCTAAAATATATGTAAACTGGATATTTATAATATATGTGCACTGGATATATAATATATGTGAACTGGATAGTTAATATATGTGCACTGGATATATATAATACATGTGCACTGTGTATATATATATAATATCTGTGCAATGGATATATAATATATGTGCACTGGATATATGTAATACATTTGCAGGGGATCTATAGTATATGTGCACTGGATATATTTAATATATGTGCACTGGATATTTAATATATGTACACTGGATATATATAATATATGTGCACTGGATATATAAGATATGTGCACTGGATATTTAATATATGTGCACTGGATATATATAATATATGTGCACTGGATATATAATATATGTGCACTGGATATTTATAATATATGTGCACTGGATATAAAATATATGTGCAATGGATATTTAATATATGTGCACTGGATATATATAATATATGTGCACTGGATATATAATATATGTGCACTGTAAATATATATAATATATGTGCACTGGATCAATAATATATGTGCACTGACTATTTTTAATATATGTGCACTGGATCTATAATATATGTGCAATAGATATATAATATATGTGCACTGAATCTATAATATATGTGCACTGGATATATTTAATATATCTGCACTGGATATTTAATATATCTGCACTGGATATTTAATATATCTGCACTGGATATAAATATTATATGTGCACGGGAGATTTAATATATGTGCACTGGATATGTAATATATGTGCACTGGATATTTAATTTATCTGCACTGAATATATATAATATATGTTAACTGGATATTTAATATATGTGCACTGGATATATATATATATATATATAATATATGTGCACTGGATATTTAATATATATGTGCACTGGATATATATAATATATGTGCACTGGATATATAATATATGTGCACTGGATATTTATAATATATGTGCACTGGATATTTATAATATATGTGCACTGGATATAAAATATATGTGCAATGGATATATTTTATATATGTGCACTGTATATATAATATATGTGCTCTGGATATTTAATATATGTGCACTGGATATATATAATATATGTGCACTGGATATATAATATATGTGCACTGGATATATATAATATATATGCACTGGATCAATAATATATGTGCACTGAATATTTTTAATATATGTGCACTGGATCTATAATATATGTGCAATGGATATATTATATATATGTGCACTGGATATTTAATGTATCTGCACTGGATATATATGATATATGTGCACTGGATATATAATATATGTGCACTTGATGTTTTAGAATATATGTGCACTGGATATATATAATATATGTGCACTGGATATATAATATATGTGCATTGGATATATATAATTTATGTGCACTGGATATATTATTTATGTGCACTGGATATATAATATATGTGCACTGGATATATAATATATGTGCACTGGATATATTTAATATATGTCCACTGTATATATAATATATGTGCACTGGATATTTAATATATGTGCACTGGATATATATAATATATGTGCACTGGATATATAATATATGTGCACTGGATATATATAATATGTGCACTGGATCAATAATATATGTGCACTGAATATTTTTAATATATGTGCACTGGATCTATAATATATGTGCAATGGATATATTATATATATGTGCACTGGATCTATAATATATGTGCACTGCATATATAATATATGTGCACCAGATATATATATTATGTGTGCACTTGATATATAATATATGTGCACTGGATATATAATATATGTGCACTGGATATATAATATATGTGCACTGGATATATATATATTTGCAGTGGATATTTATAATATATGTGCACTGGATATATTTAATATATGTGCACTGGATATATATAATATGTGTGCACTGGATATATAATATATGTGCACTGGATATATATAATATATGTGCACTGGATATATAATATATGTGCACTGGATATATAATATATGTGCACTGGATATATAATATATGTGCACTGGATATAAATAATATATGTGCACTGCATATATAATATATGTGCACCAGATATATATATTATGTGTGCACTTGATATATCATATATGTGCACTGGATATATAATATATGTGCACTGGATATATAATATATGTGCACTGGATATATATATATATATATATATATATATATATATATTTGCAGTGGATATTTATAACATATATGCACTGGATATATTTAATATATGTGCACTGGATATATATAATATGTGTGCCCAGGATATATAATATATGTGCACTGGATATATAATATATGTGCACTAGATATATATAATATATGTGCATTGGATCTATAATATATGTGCACTGGATATATAATATATGTGCACTAGATATTTATAATATATGTGCACTGGATATATAATATATGTGCACTGGATATATATAATATGTGTGCACTGGATATATAAAATATTTGCACTGGATATATAATATATGTGCACTGGATATATTAATATATGTAAACTGGATATTTATAATATATGTGCACTGGATATATGATATATGTGCACTGGATATATTTAATATATGTGCACTGGATATATATAATATGTGTGCACTGGATATATAATATATGGGCAATGGATATATAATATACGTGCTCTGGATATATATAATATATGTGCACTGGATCTATAATATATGTACACTGGATATTTATAATATATGTGCACTGGATATATAATATATGTGCACTGGATAGTTAATATATGTGCACTGGATATATATAATACATGTGCACTGGATATATATAATATCTGTGCAATGGATATATAATATATGTGCACTGGATATATGTAATACATGTGCAGGGGATCTATAGTATATGTGCACTGGATATATTTAATATATGTGCACTGGATATTTAATATATGTACACTGGATATATATAATATATGTGCACTGGATATATAATATATGTGCACTGGATATATAATATATGTGCACTGGATATTTAATATATGTGCACTGGATATATATAATATATGTGCACTGGATATATAATATATGTGCACTGGATATTTATAATATATGTGCACTGGATATAAAATATATGTGCAATGGATATTTAATATATGTGCACTGGATATATATATATATATATATATATATATATATATATAATATATGTGCACTGGATATATAATATATGTGCACTGGATATACACTCACCGGCCACTTTATTAGGTACACCATGCTAGTAACGGGTTGGACCCCCTTTTGCCTTCAGAACTGCCTCCATTCTTCGTGGCATAGATACAACAAGGTGCTGGAAGCATTCCTCAGAGATTTTGCTCCATATTGACATGATGGCATCACACAGTTGCAGTCGCAGATTTGTCGGCTGCACATCCATGATGCGAATCTCCCGTTCCACCACATCCCAAAGATGCTCCTCTATTGGATTGAGATCTGGTGACTGTGGAGGCCATTGGAGTACAGTGAACTCATTGTCATGTTCAAGAAACCAGTCTGAGATGATTCCAGCTTTATGACATGGCGCATTATCCTGCTGAAAGTAGCCATCAGATGTTGGGTACATTGTGGTCATAAAGGGATGGACATGGTCAGCAACAATACTCAGGTAGGCTTTGGCGTTGCAACGATGCTCAATTGGTACCAAGGGGCCCAAAGAGTGCCAAGAAAATATTCCCCACACCATGACACCACCACCACCAGCCTGAACCGTTACCGATACAAGGCAGGATGGATCCATGCTTTCATGTTGTTGACGCCAAATTCTGACCCTACCATCCGAATGTCGCAGCAGAAATCGAGACTCATCAGACCAGGCAACGTTTTTCCAATCTTCAATTGTCCAATTTCGATGAGCTTGTGCAAATTGTAGCCTCAGTTTCCTGTTCTTAGCTGAAAGGAGTGGCACCCGGTGTGGTCTTCTGCTGCTGTAGCCCATCTGTAGCCTCAAAGTTCAACGTACTGTGCGGCGTTCAGAGATGCTCTTCTGGCTACCTTGGGTGTAACGGGTGGCTATTTGAGTCACTGTTGCCTTTCTATCAGCTGGAACCAGTCTGGCCATTCTCCTCTGACCTCTGGCATCAACAACGCATTTCCGCCCACAGAACTGCTGCTCACTGGATGTTTTTTCTTTTTCGGACCATTCTCTGTAAACCCTAGAGATGGTTGTGCGTGAAAATCCCAGTAGATCAGCAGTTTCTGAAATACTCAGACCAGCCCTTCTGGCACCAACAACCATGCCACGTTCAAAGGCACTCAAATCACCTTTCTTCCCCATACTGATGCTCGGTTTGAACTGCAGGAGATTGTCTTGACCATGTCTATATGCCTAAATGCACTGAGTTGCCGCCATGTGATTGGCTGATTAGAAATTAAGTGTTAACGAGCAGTTGGACAGGTGTACCTAATAAAGTGGCCGGTGAGTGTATATATATAATATATGTGCACTGGATCAATAATATATGTGCACTGACTATTTTTAATATATGTGCAATAGATATATAATATATGTGCACTGAATCTATAATATATGTGCACTGGATATATTTAATATATGTGCACTGGATATATTTAATATATGTGCACTGGATATTTAATATATCTGCACTGGATATTAAATATATCTACTGGATATAAATAATATATGTGCACTGGAGATTTAATATATGTGCACTGGATATATATATATAATATATGTGCACTGGATATATATAATATGTGTGCACTGGATATTTAATATATCTGCACTGGATATTTAATATATCTGCACTGGATATATATAATATATGTTAACTGGATATTTAATATATGTGCACTGGATATATATATAATATATGTGCACTGGATATTTAATATATGTGCACTGGATATATATATAATATATGTGCACTGGATATATAATATATGTGCACTGGATATTTATAATATATGTGCACTGGATATAAAATATATGTGCAATGGATATATTTTATATATGTGCACTGTATATATAATATATGTGCTCTGGATATTTAATATATGTGCACTGGATATATATAATATATGTGCACTGGATATATAATATATGTGCACTGGACATTTAATATACGTGCACTGGATATATATAATATATGTGCACTGGATATATAATATATGTGCACTGAATATATATATATATATATATATATATATAACATATGTGCACTGGATCAATAATATATGTGCACTGGATATTTAATATATGTGCACTGGATATATATAATATATGTGCACTGGATATATATAATGTGTGTGCAATGGAAATATAATATATGTGCACTGGATATATATAATATATGTGCACTAAATATTTTTAATATATGTGCACTGGATCTATAATATATGTTCACTGGATATATAATATATGTGCACTGAATATATATATATATATATATATAACATATGTGCACTGGATCAATAATATATGTGCACTGGATATATAATATATGTGCACTGGATATATATAATTTATGTGCACTGGATATATAATTTATGTGCACTGGATATATAATATATGTGCACTGGATATATTTAATATATGTGCACTGGATATATTTAATATATGTGCACTGGATATTTAATATATGTACACTGGATATATTTGTATAATATATGTGCACTGGATATATAATATATGTGCACTGGATATATATAATATATGTGCACTGGATATATAATATATGTGCACTGGATATATATAATATGTGTGCACTGGATATATAATATATGTGCACTGGATATATAAAATATGTGCACTGCATATTTAATATATGTGCACTGGATATATTTATAATATATGTGAACTAGATATTTAATGTGTGTGCACTGGATATATTTATAATATATGTGAACTAGATATATAATATGTGTGCACTGGATATATAATATATGTTCACTGGATATATATAATATATGTGCACTGGATAGTTAATATATGTGCACTGGATATATATATATATATATATATATATATATATATATATATTATATGTGCACTGGATATATAATATATGTGCACTGGATATATAATATATGTGCACTGGATATATATATATATAATATGTGTGCACTGGATATATAATATATGTTCACTGGATATATAATATATGTGCACTGGATATATATAATATATGTGCATTGGATATATATAATTTATGTGCACTGGATATATAATTTATGTGCACTGGATATATAATATATGTACACTGGATATGTAATATATGTGCACTGGACATATAATATATGTGCACTGGATATATTTAATATATGTGCACTGGATATTTAATATATGTACACTGGATATATTTGTATAATATATGTGCACTGGATATATAATATATGTGCACTGGATATTTAATATATGTGCACTGGATATATATAATATATGTGCACTGGATATTTAATATATGTGCACTGGATATATATAATATGTGTGCACTGGATATATAATATATGTGCACTGGATATATAATATATGTGCACTGGATATATATAATATGTGCACTGGATATATATAATATGTGCACTGGATATATAATATATGTGCACTGGATATGATTATAATATATGTGCACTAGATATTTAATATATGTGCACTGGATATATATAATATATGTGCACTGGATATATATAATATGTGTGCACTGGATATATAATATATGTGCACTGGATATATAATATATGTGCACTGGAAATATAGAATATGTGCACTGGATATATATAATATTTGCACTGGACATATATAATATGTGTGTACTGGATATATAATATATGTTCACTGGATATATAATATATGTGCACTGGATATATATAATTTATATGCACTGGATATATAATTTATGTGCACTGGATATATTTAATATATGTGCACTGGATATATTTAATATGTGTGCACTGGATATATAATATATGTGCACTGGATATATAAAATATGTGCACTGCATATTTAATATATGTACACTGGATATATTTGTATAATATATGTGCACTGGATATATATAATATGTGTGCACTGGATATATAATATATGTGCACTGGATATATAAAATATGTGCACTGCATATTTAATATATGTGCACTGGATATATTTATAATATATGTGAACTAGATATTTAATGTGTGTGCACTGGATATATTTAATATATGTGCACTGGATATAAAATATATGTGCACTGGATATATAATATATGTGCACTGGATATATATATATATATATATATATATATATATATATATATATATAATATGTGTGCACTGGATATATAATATATGTTCACTGGATATTTAATGTGTGTGCACTGGATATATTTAATATATGTGCACTGGATATATAATATATGTGCACTGGATATTTAATATAAGTGCACTGGATATATATATAATATGTGTGCACTGGATATATATAACATATGTGCACTGAATATATAATATATGTTCACTGGGTATATTTAATATATGTGCACTGGATATATAATATATATGCACTGGATATTTAATATATGTGCACTGGATATATATATTATATGTGCACTGGATAGTTAATATATGTGCACTGGATATATATATATATATATATATTTATATATATATATAATATATGTACACTGGATATGTAATATATGTGCACTGGACATATAATATATGTGCACTGGATATATTTAATATATGTGCACTGGATATTTAATATATGTACACTGGATATATTTGTATAATATATGTGCACTGGATATATAATATATGTGTACTGGATATTTAATATATGTGCACTGGATATATATAATATATGTGCACTGGATATTTAATATATGTGCACTGGATATATATAATATGTGTGCACTGGATATATAATATATGTGCACTGGATATATAATATATGTGCACTAGATATATATAATATGTGCACTGGATATATATAATATGTGCACTGGATATATATAATATGTGCACTGGATATATAATATATATGCACTGGATATGATTATAATATATGTGCACTAGATATTTAATATATGTGCACTGGATATATATAATATATGTGCACTGGATATATATAATATGTGTGCACTGGATATATAATATATGTGCACTGGATATATAATATATGTGCACTGGATATATAGAATATGTGCACTGGATATATATAATATTTGCACTGGACATATATCATATATGTGCACTGGATATATTTATAATATATGTGCACTAGATATTTAATATATGTGCACTGGATATATATAATATGTGTGCACTGGATATATAATATATGTGCACTGGATATATAATATATGTGCATTGGATATATATAATATGTGCACTGGATATATATAATATATGTGCACTGGATATATATAATATGTGCACTGGATATATATAATATATGTGCACTGGATATATTTAATATATGTGCACTGGATATATATAATATATGTGCACTGGATATATATAATATATGTGCACTGCATATATAATATATGTGCACCGGATATATGTATTATGTGTGCACCTGATATATAATATATGTGCACTGGATACATAATATATGTGCACTGGATATATAATATATGTGCACTGGATATATATATATATATATATATATATATATATATATATTATATGTGCACTGGATATATATATAATATATCTGCACTGGATATATATAATATGTGCACTGGCTATATTTAATATACGTGCACTAGATATATAATTTATGTGCACTGGATATATTTAATATATGAGCACTGGATATATTTAATATATGTGCACTGGATATATATAATATATGTGCACTGGATATATATAATATATGTGCACTGGATATTTATAATATATGCGCACTGGATATAAAATATATATATGCAATTGATACATTTAATATATGTGAACTGTATATATAATATATGTGTACTGGATATATAATATATGTGAACTGTATATATAATATATGTGCACTGGATATATATAATATATGTGCACTAGATATATAATATATGTGCACTGGATATATATAACATATGTGCACTGGATCAATAATATATGTGCACTTGATATTATTAGTATATGTGCACTGGATCTATAATATATGTGCACTTGATATTATTAATATATGTGCACTGGATCTATAACATATGTGCAATGAATATATTATATATATGTGCACTGGATATATAATATATTTGCACTGGATATTTAATATATGTGCACTGGATATATAATATATGTGCACTGGATATTTAATATATGTGCACTGGATTTATATAATATATGTGCACTGGATATATAATATATGTGCTCTGGATATATTTATAATATATGTGCACTGGATATTTAATATATGTGCTTTGGATATATATAATATATGTGCACTGGATATATAATATATGTGCACTGGATATATAATATATGTGCACTGGATATATATATATATATATATATATAATATATGTGCACTGGATATATATATAATATATCTGCACTGGATATATATAATATGTGCACTGGCTATATTTAATATACGTGCACTAGATATATAATTTATGTGCACTGGATATATTTAATATATGAGCACTGGATATATTTAATATATGTGCACTGGATATATATAATATATGTGCACTGGATATATATAATATATGTGCACTGGATATTTATAATATATGCGCACTGGATATAAAATATATATATGCAATTGATACATTTAATATATGTGAACTGTATATATAATATATGTGTACTGGATATATAATATATGTGAACTGTATATATAATATATGTGCACTGGATATATATAATATATGTGCACTAGATATATAATATATGTGCACTGGATATATATAACATATGTGCACTGGATCAATAATATATGTGCACTTGATATTATTAGTATATGTGCACTGGATCTATAATATATGTGCACTTGATATTATTAATATATGTGCACTGGATCTATAACATATGTGCAATGAATATATTATATATATGTGCACTGGATATATAATATATTTGCACTGGATATTTAATATATGTGCACTGGATATATAATATATGTGCACTGGATATTTAATATATGTGCACTGGATTTATATAATATATGTGCACTGGATATATAATATATGTGCTCTGGATATATTTATAATATATGTGCACTGGATATTTAATATATGTGCTTTGGATATATATAATATATGTGCACTGGATATATAATATATGTGCACTAGATATATATAATTTATTTGCACTGGATATATATAATTTATTTGCACTGGATATATAATATATGTGCAATGGATATATTTAATATATGTTCACTGGACATTTAATATATGTGCACTGGATATATATAATATATGTGCACTGAATATATATAATATATGTGCACTGGATCAATAATATATGTGCACTGGATATTTTTAATATATGTGCACTGGATCTATAATATATGTGCAATGGATATATTATACATATGTGCACTGGATATATAATATATGTGCACTGGATATATATAACATGTGCACTGGATATATATATATTATATGTGCACTGGATATATAATATATGTGCACTGGATATATTAATAATATATGTGCACTGGATATTTAATATATGTGCACTGGATATACTTAATATATGTGCACTGGATATTTAATATATGTGCACTGGATATATATAATATATGTGCACTGGATATATATAATATATGTGCACTGGATATATTTAATATATGTGCACTGGATATATTTAATATATGTGCACTGGATATATAATATATGTGCACTGGATATATAATATATGTGCACTATATATATATAATATGTGCACTGGATATATATAATATGTGCACTGGATATATGTAATATATGTGCACTGGATATATTTATAATATATGTGCACTAGATATTTAATATATGTGCACTGGATATATATAATATGTGTGCACTGGATGTATAATATATGTGCACTGGATATATAATATATGTGCACTGGATATATAATATATGTGCACTGGATATATTAATAATATATGTGCACTGGATATATATAATATGTGCACTGGATATATATAATATATGTGCACTGGATATATTTAATATATGTGCACTGGATATATATAATATATGTGCACTGGATATATATAATATATGTGCACTGCATATATAATATATGTGCACCGGATATATGTATTATGTGTGCACCTGATATATAATATATGTGCACTGGATACATAATATATGTGCACTGGATATATAATATATGTGCACTGGATATATATATATATATATACATATATATATATATAAAATATGTGTGCACTGGATATATATATAATATATCTGCACTGGATATATAATATATGTGCACTGGATATATATATAATATATCTGCACTGGATATATATAATATGTGCACTGGATATATAATATATGTGCACTGGATATATAATATATGTGCACTGGATATATATATATAATATATGTGCTCTGGATATATATAATATATCTGCACTGGATATATATATGTGCACTGGATATATAATATATGTGCACTGGCTATATTTAATATACGTGCACTAGATATATAATTTATGTGCACTGGATATATTTAATATATGAGCACTGGATATATTTAATATATGTGCACTGGATATATATAATATATGTGCACTGGATATTTATAATATATGCGCACTGGATATAAAATATATATGCAATTGATACATTTAATATATGTGAACTGTATATATAATATATGTGTACTGGATATTTAATATATGTGCACTGGATATATATAATATATGTGCACTGAATATATAATATATGTGCACTGGATATATATAACACATGTGCACTGGATCAATAATATATGTGCACTTGATATTATTAGTATATGTGCACTGGATCTATAATATATGTGCACTTGATATTATTAATATATGTGCACTGGATCTATAACATATGTGCAATGAATATATTATATATATGTGCACTGGATATATAATATATTTGCACTGGATATTTAATATATGTGCACTGGATATATAATATATGTGCACTGGATATTTAATATATGTGCACTGGATTTATATAATATATGTGCACTGGATATATAATATATGTGCTCTGGATATATTTATAATATATGTGCACTGGATATTTAATATATGTGCTTTGGATATATATAATATATGTGCACTGGATATATAATATATGTGCACTAGATATATATAATTTATTTGCACTGGATATATATAATTTATTTGCACTGGATATATAATATATGTGCAATGGATATATTTAATATATGTTCACTGGACATTTAATATATGTGCACTGGATATATATAATATATGTGCACTTAATATATATAATATATGTGCACTGGATCAATAATATATGTGCACTGGATATTTTTAATATATGTGCACTGGATCTATAATATATGTGCAATGGATATATTATACATATGTGCACTGGATATATAATATATGTGCACTGGATATATATAACATGTGCACTGGATATATATATATTATATGTGCACTGGATATATAATATATGTGCACTGGATATATTAATAATATATGTGCACTGGATATTTAATATATGTGCACTGGATATACTTAATATATGTGCACTGGATATTTAATATATGTGCACTGGATATATATAATATATGTGCACTGGATATATATAATATATGTGCACTGGATATATTTAATATATGTGCACTGGATATATTTAATATATGTGCACTGGATATATAATATATGTGCACTGGATATATAATATATGTGCACTATATATATATAATATGTGCACTGGATATATATAATATGTGCACTGGATATATGTAATATATGTGCACTGGATATATTTATAATATATGTGCACTAGATATTTAATATATGTGCACTGGATATATATAATATGTGTGCACTGGATGTATAATATATGTGCACTGGATATATAATATATGTGCACTGGATATATAATATATGTGCACTGGATATATTAATAATATATGTGCACTGGATATATATAATATGTGCACTGGATATATATAATATATGTGCACTGGATATATTTAATATATGTGCACTGGATATATATAATATATGTGCACTGGATATATATAATATATGTGCACTGCATATATAATATATGTGCACCGGATATATGTATTATGTGTGCACCTGATATATAATATATGTGCACTGGATACATAATATATGTGCACTGGATATATAATATATGTGCACTGGATATATATATATATATACATATATATATATATATATATAAAATATGTGTGCACTGGATATATATATAATATATCTGCACTGGATATATAATATATGTGCACTGGATATATATATAATATATCTGCACTGGATATATATAATATGTGCACTGGATATATAATATATGTGCACTGGATATATAATATATGTGCACTGGATATATATATATATAATATATGTGCTCTGGATATATATAATATATCTGCACTGGATATATATATGTGCACTGGATATATAATATATGTGCACTGGCTATATTTAATATACGTGCACTAGATATATAATTTATGTGCACTGGATATATTTAATATATGAGCACTGGATATATTTAATATATGTGCACTGGATATATATAATATATGTGCACTGGATATTTATAATATATGCGCACTGGATATAAAATATATATGCAATTGATACATTTAATATATGTGAACTGTATATATAATATATGTGTACTGGATATTTAATATATGTGCACTGGATATATATAATATATGTGCACTGAATATATAATATATGTGCACTGGATATATATAACACATGTGCACTGGATCAATAATATATGTGCACTTGATATTATTAGTATATGTGCACTGGATCTATAATATATGTGCACTTGATATTATTAATATATGTGCACTGGATCTATAACATATGTGCAATGAATATATTATATATATGTGCACTGGATATATAATATATTTGCACTGGATATTTAATATATGTGCACTGGATATATAATATATGTGCACTGGATATTTAATATATGTGCACTGGATTTATATAATATATGTGCACTGGATATATAATATATGTGCTCTGGATATATTTATAATATATGTGCACTGGATATTTAATATATGTGCTTTGGATATATATAATATATGTGCACTGGATATATAATATATGTGCACTAGATATATATAATTTATTTGCACTGGATATATATAATTTATTTGCACTGGATATATAATATATGTGCAATGGATATATTTAATATATGTTCACTGGACATTTAATATATGTGCACTGGATATATATAATATATGTGCACTGAATATATATAATATATGTGCACTGGATCAATAATATATGTGCACTGGATATTTTTAATATATGTGCACTGGATCTATAATATATGTGCAATGGATATATTATACATATGTGCACTGGATATATAATATATGTGCACTGGATATATATAACATGTGCACTGGATATATATATATTATATGTGCACTGGATATATAATATATGTGCACTGGATATATTAATAATATATGTGCACTGGATATTTAATATATGTGCACTGGATATACTTAATATATGTGCACTGGATATTTAATATATGTGCACTGGATATATATAATATATGTGCACTGGATATATATAA
Source organism: Leptodactylus fuscus (assembly GCF_031893055.1). Lineage (NCBI taxonomy): Eukaryota > Metazoa > Chordata > Amphibia > Anura > Leptodactylidae > Leptodactylus > Leptodactylus fuscus. The sequence continues at coordinate 248,094,257 of NC_134267.1, read as the reverse complement.
TATATGTGCACTGGATATATTTAATATATGTGCACTGGATATATTTAATATATGTGCACTGGATATATAATATATGTGCACTGGATATATAATATATGTGCACTATATATATATAATATGTGCACTGGATATATATAATATGTGCACTGGATATATGTAATATATGTGCACTGGATATATTTATAATATATGTGCACTAGATATTTAATATATGTGCACTGGATATATATAATATGTGTGCACTGGATGTATAATATATGTGCACTGGATATATAATATATGTGCACTGGATATATAATATATGTGCACTGGATATATTAATAATATATGTGCACTGGATATATATAATATGTGCACTGGATATATATAATATATGTGCACTGGATATATTTAATATATGTGCACTGGATATATATAATATATGTGCACTGGATATATATAATATATGTGCACTGCATATATAATATATGTGCACCGGATATATGTATTATGTGTGCACCTGATATATAATATATGTGCACTGGATACATAATATATGTGCACTGGATATATAATATATGTGCACTGGATATATATATATATATACATATATATATATATAAAATATGTGTGCACTGGATATATATATAATATATCTGCACTGGATATATAATATATGTGCACTGGATATATATATAATATATCTGCACTGGATATATATAATATGTGCACTGGATATATAATATATGTGCACTGGATATATAATATATGTGCACTGGATATATATATATAATATATGTGCTCTGGATATATATAATATATCTGCACTGGATATATATATGTGCACTGGATATATAATATATGTGCACTGGCTATATTTAATATACGTGCACTAGATATATAATTTATGTGCACTGGATATATTTAATATATGAGCACTGGATATATTTAATATATGTGCACTGGATATATATAATATATGTGCACTGGATATTTATAATATATGCGCACTGGATATAAAATATATATGCAATTGATACATTTAATATATGTGAACTGTATATATAATATATGTGTACTGGATATTTAATATATGTGCACTGGATATATATAATATATGTGCACTGAATATATAATATATGTGCACTGGATATATATAACACATGTGCACTGGATCAATAATATATGTGCACTTGATATTATTAGTATATGTGCACTGGATCTATAATATATGTGCACTTGATATTATTAATATATGTGCACTGGATCTATAACATATGTGCAATGAATATATTATATATATGTGCACTGGATATATAATATATTTGCACTGGATATTTAATATATGTGCACTGGATATATAATATATGTGCACTGGATATTTAATATATGTGCACTGGATTTATATAATATATGTGCACTGGATATATAATATATGTGCTCTGGATATATTTATAATATATGTGCACTGGATATTTAATATATGTGCTTTGGATATATATAATATATGTGCACTGGATATATAATATATGTGCACTAGATATATATAATTTATTTGCACTGGATATATATAATTTATTTGCACTGGATATATAATATATGTGCAATGGATATATTTAATATATGTTCACTGGACATTTAATATATGTGCACTGGATATATATAATATATGTGCACTGAATATATATAATATATGTGCACTGGATCAATAATATATGTGCACTGGATATTTTTAATATATGTGCACTGGATCTATAATATATGTGCAATGGATATATTATACATATGTGCACTGGATATATAATATATGTGCACTGGATATATATAACATGTGCACTGGATATATATATATTATATGTGCACTGGATATATAATATATGTGCACTGGATATATTAATAATATATGTGCACTGGATATTTAATATATGTGCACTGGATATACTTAATATATGTGCACTGGATATTTAATATATGTGCACTGGATATATATAATATATGTGCACTGGATATATATAATATATGTGCACTGGATATATTTAATATATGTGCACTGGATATATTTAATATATGTGCACTGGATATATAATATATGTGCACTGGATATATAATATATGTGCACTATATATATATAATATGTGCACTGGATATATATAATATGTGCACTGGATATATGTAATATATGTGCACTGGATATATTTATAATATATGTGCACTAGATATTTAATATATGTGCACTGGATATATATAATATGTGTGCACTGGATGTATAATATATGTGCACTGGATATATAATATATGTGCACTGGATATATAATATATGTGCACTGGATATATTAATAATATATGTGCACTGGATATATATAATATGTGCACTGGATATATATAATATATGTGCACTGGATATATTTAATATATGTGCACTGGATATATATAATATATGTGCACTGGATATATATAATATATGTGCACTGCATATATAATATATGTGCACCGGATATATGTATTATGTGTGCACCTGATATATAATATATGTGCACTGGATACATAATATATGTGCACTGGATATATAATATATGTGCACTGGATATATATATATATACATATATATATATATAAAATATGTGTGCACTGGATATATATATAATATATCTGCACTGGATATATAATATATGTGCACTGGATATATATATAATATATCTGCACTGGATATATATAATATGTGCACTGGATATATAATATATGTGCACTGGATATATAATATATGTGCACTATATATATATATATATATAATATATGTGCTCTGGATATATATAATATATCTGCACTGGATATATATATGTGCACTGGATATATAATATATGTGCACTGGCTATATTTAATATACGTGCACTAGATATATAATTTATGTGCACTGGATATATTTAATATATGAGCACTGGATATATTTAATATATGTGCACTGGATATATATAATATATGTGCACTGGATATTTATAATATATGCGCACTGGATATAAAATATATATGCAATTGATACATTTAATATATGTGAACTGTATATATAATATATGTGTACTGGATATTTAATATATGTGCACTGGATATATATAATATATGTGCACTGAATATATAATATATGTGCACTGGATATATATAACACATGTGCACTGGATCAATAATATATGTGCACTTGATATTATTAGTATATGTGCACTGGATCTATAATATATGTGCACTTGATATTATTAATATATGTGCACTGGATCTATAACATATGTGCAATGAATATATTATATATATTTGCACTGGATATTTAATATATGTGCACTGGATATATAATATATGTGCACTGGATATTTAATATATGTGCACTGGATTTATATAATATATGTGCACTGGATATATAATATATGTGCTCTGGATATATTTATAATATATGTGCACTGGATATTTAATATATGTGCTTTGGATATATATAATATATGTGCACTGGATATATAATATATGTGCACTAGATATATATAATTTATTTGCACTGGATATATATAATTTATTTGCACTGGATATATAATATATGTGCAATGGATATATTTAATATATGTTCACTGGACATTTAATATATGTGCACTGGATATATATAATATATGTGCACTGAATATATATAATATATGTGCACTGGATCAATAATATATGTGCACTGGATATTTTTAATATATGTGCACTGGATCTATAATATATGTGCAATTGATATATTATACATATGTGCACTGGATATATAATATATGTGCACTGGATATATATAACATGTGCACTGGATATATATATATTATATGTGCACTGGATATATAATATATGTGCACTGGATATATTAATAATATATGTGCACTGGATATTTAATATATGTGCACTGGATATACTTAATATATGTGCACTGGATATTTAATATATGTGCACTGGATATATATAATATATGTGCACTGGATATATATAATATATGTGCACTGGATATATTTAATATATGTGCACTGGATATATTTAATATATGTGCACTGGATATATAATATATGTGCACTGGATATATAATATATGTGCACTATATATATATAATATGTGCACTGGATATATTTAATATATGTGCACTGGATAAATAATATATGTGCACTGGATATATATAATATATGTGCACTGTATATATGAAATATGTGCACTGGATATATATAATATGTGTGCACTGGATGTATAATATATGTGCACTGGATATATAATATATGTGCACTGGATATATAATATATGTGCACTGGATATATTAATAATATATGTGCACTGGATATATATAATATGTGCACTGGATATATATAATATATGTGCACTGGATATATTTAATATATGTGCACTGGATATATATAATATATGTGCACTGGATATATATAATATATGTGCACTGCATATATAATATATGTGCACCGGATATATGTATTATGTGTGCACCTGATATATAATATATGTGCACTGGATACATAATATATGTGCACTGGATATATAATATATGTGCACTGGATATATATATATATATACATATATATATATATATATAAAATATGTGTGCACTGGATATATATATAATATATCTGCACTGGATATATAATATATGTGCACTGGATATATATATAATATATCTGCACTGGATATATATAATATGTGCACTGGATATATAATATATGTGCACTGGATATATAATATATGTGCACTGGATATATATATATAATATATGTGCTCTGGATATATATAATATATCTGCACTGGATATATATATGTGCACTGGATATATAATATATGTGCACTGGCTATATTTAATATACGTGCACTAGATATATAATTTATGTGCACTGGATATATTTAATATATGAGCACTGGATATATTTAATATATGTGCACTGGATATATATAATATATGTGCACTGGATATTTATAATATATGCGCACTGGATATAAAATATATATGCAATTGATACATTTAATATATGTGAACTGTATATATAATATATGTGTACTGGATATTTAATATATGTGCACTGGATATATATAATATATGTGCACTGAATATATAATATATGTGCACTGGATATATATAACACATGTGCACTGGATCAATAATATATGTGCACTTGATATTATTAGTATATGTGCACTGGATCTATAATATATGTGCACTTGATATTATTAATATATGTGCACTGGATCTATAACATATGTGCAATGAATATATTATATATATGTGCACTGGATATATAATATATTTGCACTGGATATTTAATATATGTGCACTGGATATATAATATATGTGCACTGGATATTTAATATATGTGCACTGGATTTATATAATATATGTGCACTGGATATATAATATATGTGCTCTGGATATATTTATAATATATGTGCACTGGATATTTAATATATGTGCTTTGGATATATATAATATATGTGCACTGGATATATAATATATGTGCACTAGATATATATAATTTATTTGCACTGGATATATATAATTTATTTGCACTGGATATAAAATATATGTGCAATGGATATATTTAATATATGTTCACTGGACATTTAATATATGTGCACTGGATATATATAATATATGTGCACTGAATATATATAATATATGTGCACTGGATCAATAATATATGTGCACTGGATATTTTTAATATATGTGCACTGGATCTATAATATATGTGCAATGGATATATTATACATATGTGCACTGGATATATAATATATGTGCACTGGATATATATAACATGTGCACTGGATATATATATATTATATGTGCACTGGATATATAATATATGTGCACTGGATATATTAATAATATATGTGCACTGGATATTTAATATATGTGCACTGGATATACTTAATATATGTGCACTGGATATTTAATATATGTGCACTGGATATATATAATATATGTGCACTGGATATATATAATATATGTGCACTGGATATATTTAATATATGTGCACTGGATATATTTAATATATGTGCACTGGATATATAATATATGTGCACTGGATATATAATATATGTGCACTATATATATATAATATGTGCACTGGATATATATAATATGTGCACTGGATATATGTAATATATGTGCACTGGATATATTTATAATATATGTGCACTAGATATTTAATATATGTGCACTGGATATATATAATATGTGTGCACTGGATGTATAATATATGTGCACTGGATATATAATATATGTGCACTGGATATATAATATATGTGCACTGGATATATTAATAATATATGTGCACTGGATATATATAATATGTGCACTGGATATATATAATATATGTGCACTGGATATATTTAATATATGTGCACTGGATATATATAATATATGTGCACTGGATATATATAATATATGTGCACTGCATATATAATATATGTGCACCGGATATATGTATTATGTGTGCACCTGATATATAATATATGTGCACTGGATACATAATATATGTGCACTGGATATATAATATATGTGCACTGGATATATATATATATATACATATATATATATATAAAATATGTGTGCACTGGATATATATATAATATATCTGCACTGGATATATAATATATGTGCACTGGATATATATATAATATATCTGCACTGGATATATATAATATGTGCACTGGATATATAATATATGTGCACTGGATATATAATATATGTGCACTGGATATATATATATAATATATGTGCTCTGGATATATATAATATATCTGCACTGGATATATATATGTGCACTGGATATATAATATATGTGCACTGGCTATATTTAATATACGTGCACTAGATATATAATTTATGTGCACTGGATATATTTAATATATGAGCACTGGATATATTTAATATATGTGCACTGGATATATATAATATATGTGCACTGGATATTTATAATATATGCGCACTGGATATAAAATATATATGCAATTGATACATTTAATATATGTGAACTGTATATATAATATATGTGTACTGGATATTTAATATATGTGCACTGGATATATATAATATATGTGCACTGAATATATAATATATGTGCACTGGATATATATAACACATGTGCACTGGATCAATAATATATGTGCACTTGATATTATTAGTATATGTGCACTGGATCTATAATATATGTGCACTTGATATTATTAATATATGTGCACTGGATCTATAACATATGTGCAATGAATATATTATATATATGTGCACTGGATATATAATATATTTGCACTGGATATTTAATATATGTGCACTGGATATATAATATATGTGCACTGGATATTTAATATATGTGCACTGGATTTATATAATATATGTGCACTGGATATATAATATATGTGCTCTGGATATATTTATAATATATGTGCACTGGATATTTAATATATGTGCTTTGGATATATATAATATATGTGCACTGGATATATAATATATGTGCACTAGACATATATAATTTATTTGCACTGGATATATATAATTTATTTGCACTGGATATATAATATATGTGCAATGGATATATTTAATATATGTTCACTGGACATTTAATATATGTGCACTGGATATATATAATATATGTGCACTGAATATATATAATATATGTGCACTGGATCAATAATATATGTGCACTGGATATTTTTAATATATGTGCACTGGATCTATAATATATGTGCAATGGATATATTATACATATGTGCACTGGATATATAATATATGTGCACTGGATATATATAACATGTGCACTGGATATATATATATTATATGTGCACTGGATATATAATATATGTGCACTGGATATATTAATAATATATGTGCACTGGATATTTAATATATGTGCACTGGATATACTTAATATATGTGCACTGGATATTTAATATATGTGCACTGGATATATATAATATATGTGCACTGGATATATATAATATATGTGCACTGGATATATTTAATATATGTGCACTGGATATATTTAATATATGTGCACTGGATATATAATATATGTGCACTGGATATATAATATATGTGCACTATATATATATAATATGTGCACTGGATATATATAATATGTGCACTGGATATATGTAATATATGTGCACTGGATATATTTATAATATATGTGCACTAGATATTTAATATATGTGCACTGGATATATATAATATGTGTGCACTGGATGTATAATATATGTGCACTGGATATATAATATATGTGCACTGGATATATAATATATGTGCACTGGATATATTAATAATATATGTGCACTGGATATATATAATATGTGCACTGGATATATATAATATATGTGCACTGGATATATTTAATATATGTGCACTGGATATATATAATATATGTGCACTGGATATATATAATATATGTGCACTGCATATATAATATATGTGCACCGGATATATGTATTATGTGTGCACCTGATATATAATATATGTGCACTGGATACATAATATATGTGCACTGGATATATAATATATGTGCACTGGATATATATATATATATACATATATATATATATAAAATATGTGTGCACTGGATATATATATAATATATCTGCACTGGATATATAATATATGTGCACTGGATATATATATAATATATCTGCACTGGATATATATAATATGTGCACTGGATATATAATATATGTGCACTGGATATATAATATATGTGCACTGGATATATATATATAATATATGTGCTCTGGATATATATAATATATCTGCACTGGATATATATATGTGCACTGGATATATAATATATGTGCACTGGCTATATTTAATATACGTGCACTAGATATATAATTTATGTGCACTGGATATATTTAATATATGAGCACTGGATATATTTAATATATGTGCACTGGATATATATAATATATGTGCACTGGATATTTATAATATATGCGCACTGGATATAAAATATATATGCAATTGATACATTTAATATATGTGAACTGTATATATAATATATGTGTACTGGATATTTAATATATGTGCACTGGATATATATAATATATGTGCACTGAATATATAATATATGTGCACTGGATATATATAACACATGTGCACTGGATCAATAATATATGTGCACTTGATATTATTAGTATATGTGCACTGGATCTATAATATATGTGCACTTGATATTATTAATATATGTGCACTGGATCTATAACATATGTGCAATGAATATATTATATATATGTGCACTGGATATATAATATATTTGCACTGGATATTTAATATATGTGCACTGGATATATAATATATGTGCACTGGATATTTAATATATGTGCACTGGATTTATATAATATATGTGCACTGGATATATAATATATGTGCTCTGGATATATTTATAATATATGTGCACTGGATATTTAATATATGTGCTTTGGATATATATAATATATGTGCACTGGATATATAATATATGTGCACTAGATATATATAATTTATTTGCACTGGATATATATAATTTATTTGCACTGGATATATAATATATGTGCAATGGATATATTTAATATATGTTCACTGGACATTTAATATATGTGCACTGGATATATATAATATATGTGCACTGAATATATATAATATATGTGCACTGGATCAATAATATATGTGCACTGGATATTTTTAATATATGTGCACTGGATCTATAATATATGTGCAATGGATATATTATACATATGTGCACTGGATATATAATATATGTGCACTGGATATATATAACATGTGCACTGGATATATATATATTATATGTGCACTGGATATATAATATATGTGCACTGGATATATTAATAATATATGTGCACTGGATATTTAATATATGTGCACTGGATATACTTAATATATGTGCACTGGATATTTAATATATGTGCACTGGATATATATAATATATGTGCACTGGATATATATAATATATGTGCACTGGATATATTTAATATATGTGCACTGGATATATTTAATATATGTGCACTGGATGTATAATATATGTGCACTGGATATATAATATATGTGCACTATATATATATAATATGTGCACTGGATATATATAATATGTGCACTGGATATATGTAATATATGTGCACTGGATATATTTATAATATATGTGCACTAGATATTTAATATATGTGCACTGGATATATATAATATGTGTGCACTGGATGTATAATATATGTGCAATGGATATATAATATATGTGCACTGGATATATAATATATGTGCACTGGATATATTAATAATATATGTGCACTGGATATATATAATATGTGCACTGGATATATATAATATATGTGCACTGGATATATTTAATATATGTGCACTGGATATATATAATATATGTGCACTGGATATATATAATATATGTGCACTGCATATATAATATATGTGCACCGGATATATGTATTATGTGTGCACCTGATATATAATATATGTGCACTGGATACATAATATATGTGCACTGGATATATAATATATGTGCACTGGATATATATATATATATACATATATATATATATAAAATATGTGTGCACTGGATATATATATAATATATCTGCACTGGATATATAATATATGTGCACTGGATATATATATAATATATCTGCACTGGATATATATAATATGTGCACTGGATATATAATATATGTGCACTGGATATATAATATATGTGCACTGGATATATATATATAATATATGTGCTCTGGATATATATAATATATCTGCACTGGATATATATATGTGCACTGGATATATAATATATGTGCACTGGCTATATTTAATATACGTGCACTAGATATATAATTTATGTGCACTGGATATATTTAATATATGAGCACTGGATATATTTAATATATGTGCACTGGATATATATAATATATGTGCACTGGATATTTATAATATATGCGCACTGGATATAAAATATATATGCAATTGATACATTTAATATATGTGAACTGTATATATAATATATGTGTACTGGATATTTAATATATGTGCACTGGATATATATAATATATGTGCACTGAATATATAATATATGTGCACTGGATATATATAACACATGTGCACTGGATCAATAATATATGTGCACTTGATATTATTAGTATATGTGCACTGGATCTATAATATATGTGCACTTGATATTATTAATATATGTGCACTGGATCTATAACATATGTGCAATGAATATATTATATATATGTGCACTGGATATATAATATATTTGCACTGGATATTTAATATATGTGCACTGGATATATAATATATGTGCACTGGATATTTAATATATGTGCACTGGATTTATATAATATATGTGCACTGGATATATAATATATGTGCTCTGGATATATTTATAATATATGTGCACTGGATATTTAATATATGTGCTTTGGATATATATAATATATGTGCACTGGATATATAATATATGTGCACTAGATATATATAATTTATTTGCACTGGATATATATAATTTATTTGCACTGGATATATAATATATGTGCAATGGATATATTTAATATATGTTCACTGGACATTTAATATATGTGCACTGGATATATATAATATATGTGCACTGAATATATATAATATATGTGCACTGGATCAATAATATATGTGCACTGGATATTTTTAATATATGTGCACTGGATCTATAATATATGTGCAATGGATATATTATACATATGTGCACTGGATATATAATATATGTGCACTGGATATATATAACATGTGCACTGGATATATATATATTATATGTGCACTGGATATATAATATATGTGCACTGGATATATTAATAATATATGTGCACTGGATATTTAATATATGTGCACTGGATATACTTAATATATGTGCACTGGATATTTAATATATGTGCACTGGATATATATAATATATGTGCACTGGATATATATAATATATGTGCACTGGATATATTTAATATATGTGCACTGGATATATTTAATATATGTGCACTGGATATATAATATATGTGCACTGGATATATAATATATGTGCACTATATATATATAATATGTGCACTGGATATATATAATATGTGCACTGGATATATGTAATATATGTGCACTGGATATATTTATAATATATGTGCACTAGATATTTAATATATGTGCACTGGATATATATAATATGTGTGCACTGGATGTATAATATATGTGCACTGGATATATAATATATGTGCACTGGATATATAATATATGTGCACTGGATATATTAATAATATATGTGCACTGGATATATATAATATGTGCACTGGATATATATAATATATGTGCACTGGATATATTTAATATATGTGCACTGGATATATATAATATATGTGCACTGGATATATATAATATATGTGCACTGCATATATAATATATGTGCACCGGATATATGTATTATGTGTGCACCTGATATATAATATATGTGCACTGGATACATAATATATGTGCACTGGATATATAATATATGTGCACTGGATATATATATATATATACATATATATATATATATAAAATATGTGTGCACTGGATATATATATAATATATCTGCACTGGATATATAATATATGTGCACTGGATATATATATAATATATCTGCACTGGATATATATAATATGTGCACTGGATATATAATATATGTGCACTGGATATATAATATATGTGCACTGGATATATATATATAATATATGTGCTCTGGATATATATAATATATCTGCACTGGATATATATATGTGCACTGGATATATAATATATGTGCACTGGCTATATTTAATATACGTGCACTAGATATATAATTTATGTGCACTGGATATATTTAATATATGAGCACTGGATATATTTAATATATGTGCACTGGATATATATAATATATGTGCACTGGATATTTATAATATATGCGCACTGGATATAAAATATATATGCAATTGATACATTTAATATATGTGAACTGTATATATAATATATGTGTACTGGATATTTAATATATGTGCACTGGATATATATAATATATGTGCACTGAATATATAATATATGTGCACTGGATATATATAACACATGTGCACTGGATCAATAATATATGTGCACTTGATATTATTAGTATATGTGCACTGGATCTATAATATATGTGCACTTGATATTATTAATATATGTGCACTGGATCTATAACATATGTGCAATGAATATATTATATATATGTGCACTGGATATATAATATATTTGCACTGGATATTTAATATATGTGCACTGGATATATAATATATGTGCACTGGATATTTAATATATGTGCACTGGATTTATATAATATATGTGCACTGGATATATAATATATGTGCTCTGGATATATTTATAATATATGTGCACTGGATATTTAATATATGTGCTTTGGATATATATAATATATGTGCACTGGATATATAATATATGTGCACTAGATATATATAATTTATTTGCACTGGATATATATAATTTATTTGCACTGGATATATAATATATGTGCAATGGATATATTTAATATATGTTCACTGGACATTTAATATATGTGCACTGGATATATATAATATATGTGCACTGAATATATATAATATATGTGCACTGGATCAATAATATATGTGCACTGGATATTTTTAATATATGTGCACTGGATCTATAATATATGTGCAATGGATATATTATACATATGTGCACTGGATATATAATATATGTGCACTGGATATATATAACATGTGCACTGGATATATATATATTATATGTGCACTGGATATATAATATATGTGCACTGGATATATTAATAATATATGTGCACTGGATATTTAATATATGTGCACTGGATATACTTAATATATGTGCACTGGATATTTAATATATGTGCACTGGATATATATAATATATGTGCACTGGATATATATAATATATGTGCACTGGATATATTTAATATATGTGCACTGGATATATTTAATATATGTGCACTGGATATATAATATATGTGCACTGGATATATAATATATGTGCACTATATATATATAATATGTGCACTGGATATATATAATATGTGCACTGGATATATGTAATATATGTGCACTGGATATATTTATAATATATGTGCACTAGATATTTAATATATGTGCACTGGATATATATAATATGTGTGCACTGGATGTATAATATATGTGCACTGGATATATAATATATGTGCACTGGATATATAATATATGTGCACTGGATATATTAATAATATATGTGCACTGGATATATATAATATGTGCACTGGATATATATAATATATGTGCACTGGATATATTTAATATATGTGCACTGGATATATATAATATATGTGCACTGGATATATATAATATATGTGCACTGCATATATAATATATGTGCACCGGATATATGTATTATGTGTGCACCTGATATATAATATATGTGCACTGGATACATAATATATGTGCACTGGATATATAATATATGTGCACTGGATATATATATATATATACATATATATATATATATAAAATATGTGTGCACTGGATATATATATAATATATCTGCACTGGATATATAATATATGTGCACTGGATATATATATAATATATCTGCACTGGATATATATAATATGTGCACTGGATATATAATATATGTGCACTGGATATATAATATATGTGCACTGGATATATATATATAATATATGTGCTCTGGATATATATAATATATCTGCACTGGATATATATATGTGCACTGGATATATAATATATGTGCACTGGCTATATTTAATATACGTGCACTAGATATATAATTTATGTGCACTGGATATATTTAATATATGAGCACTGGATATATTTAATATATGTGCACTGGATATATATAATATATGTGCACTGGATATTTATAATATATGCGCACTGGATATAAAATATATATGCAATTGATACATTTAATATATGTGAACTGTATATATAATATATGTGTACTGGATATTTAATATATGTGCACTGGATATATATAATATATGTGCACTGAATATATAATATATGTGCACTGGATATATATAACACATGTGCACTGGATCAATAATATATGTGCACTTGATATTATTAGTATATGTGCACTGGATCTATAATATATGTGCACTTGATATTATTAATATATGTGCACTGGATCTATAACATATGTGCAATGAATATATTATATATATGTGCACTGGATATATAATATATTTGCACTGGATATTTAATATATGTGCACTGGATATATAATATATGTGCACTGGATATTTAATATATGTGCACTGGATTTATATAATATATGTGCACTGGATATATAATATATGTGCTCTGGATATATTTATAATATATGTGCACTGGATATTTAATATATGTGCTTTGGATATATATAATATATGTGCACTGGATATATAATATATGTGCACTAGATATATATAATTTATTTGCACTGGATATATATAATTTATTTGCACTGGATATATAATATATGTGCAATGGATATATTTAATATATGTTCACTGGACATTTAATATATGTGCACTGGATATATATAATATATGTGCACTGAATATATATAATATATGTGCACTGGATCAATAATATATGTGCACTGGATATTTTTAATATATGTGCACTGGATCTATAATATATGTGCAATGGATATATTATACATATGTGCACTGGATATATAATGTATGTGCACTGGATATATATAACATGTGCACTGGATATATATATATTATATGTGCACTGGATATATAATATATGTGCACTGGATATATTAATAATATATGTGCACTGGATATTTAATATATGTGCACTGGATATACTTAATATATGTGCACTGGATATTTAATATATGTGCACTGGATATATATAATATATGTGCACTGGATATATATAATATATGTGCACTGGATATATTTAATATATGTGCACTGGATATATTTAATATATGTGCACTGGATATATAATATATGTGCACTGGATATATAATATATGTGCACTATATATATATAATATGTGCACTGGATATATATAATATGTGCACTGGATATATGTAATATATGTGCACTGGATATATTTATAATATATGTGCACTAGATATTTAATATATGTGCACTGGATATATATAATATGTGTGCACTGGATGTATAATATATGTGCACTGGATATATAATATATGTGCACTGGATATATAATATATGTGCACTGGATATATTAATAATATATGTGCACTGGATATATATAATATGTGCACTGGATATATATAATATATGTGCACTGGATATATTTAATATATGTGCACTGGATATATATAATATATGTGCACTGGATATATATAATATATGTGCACTGCATATATAATATATGTGCACCGGATATATGTATTATGTGTGCACCTGATATATAATATATGTGCACTGGATACATAATATATGTGCACTGGATATATAATATATGTGCACTGGATATATATATATATATACATATATATATATATAAAATATGTGTGCACTGGATATATATATAATATATCTGCACTGGATATATAATATATGTGCACTGGATATATATATAATATATCTGCACTGGATATATATAATATGTGCACTGGATATATAATATATGTGCACTGGATATATAATATATGTGCACTGGATATATATATATAATATATGTGCTCTGGATATATATAATATATCTGCACTGGATATATATATGTGCACTGGATATATAATATATGTGCACTGGCTATATTTAATATACGTGCACTAGATATATAATTTATGTGCACTGGATATATTTAATATATGAGCACTGGATATATTTAATATATGTGCACTGGATATATATAATATATGTGCACTGGATATTTATAATATATGCGCACTGGATATAAAATATATATGCAATTGATACATTTAATATATGTGAACTGTATATATAATATATGTGTACTGGATATTTAATATATGTGCACTGGATATATATAATATATGTGCACTGAATATATAATATATGTGCACTGGATATATATAACACATGTGCACTGGATCAATAATATATGTGCACTTGATATTATTAGTATATGTGCACTGGATCTATAATATATGTGCACTTGATATTATTAATATATGTGCACTGGATCTATAACATATGTGCAATGAATATATTATATATATGTGCACTGGATATATAATATATTTGCACTGGATATTTAATATATGTGCACTGGATATATAATATATGTGCACTGGATATTTAATATATGTGCACTGGATTTATATAATATATGTGCACTGGATATATAATATATGTGCTCTGGATATATTTATAATATATGTGCACTGGATATTTAATATATGTGCTTTGGATATATATAATATATGTGCACTGGATATATAATATATGTGCACTGGATATATAATATATGTGCACTGGATATATATATATATATATATAATATATGTGCACTGGATATATATATAATATATCTGCACTGGATATATATAATATGTGCACTGGCTATATTTAATATACGTGCACTAGATATATAATTTATGTGCACTGGATATATTTAATATATGAGCACTGGATATATTTAATATATGTGCACTGGATATATATAATATATGTGCACTGGATATATATAATATATGTGCACTGG
Organism: Leptodactylus fuscus; assembly: GCF_031893055.1. NCBI lineage: Eukaryota > Metazoa > Chordata > Amphibia > Anura > Leptodactylidae > Leptodactylus > Leptodactylus fuscus. The sequence continues at coordinate 248,076,544 of NC_134267.1, read as the reverse complement.
ATATTTATAATATATGCGCACTGGATATAAAATATATATATGCAATTGATACATTTAATATATGTGAACTGTATATATAATATATGTGTACTAGATATATAATATATGTGCACTGGATATATATAACATATGTGCACTGGATCAATAATATATGTGCACTTGATATTATTAGTATATGTGCACTGGATCTATAATATATGTGCACTTGATATTATTAATATATGTGCACTGGATCTATAACATATGTGCAATGAATATATTATATATATGTGCACTGGATATATAATATATTTAATATATTTGCACTGGATATTTAATATATGTGCACTGGATATATAATATATGTGCACTGGATATTTAATATATGTGCACTGGATTTATATAATATATGTGCACTGGATATATAATATATGTGCTCTGGATATATTTATAATATATGTGCACTGGATATTTAATATATGTGCTTTGGATATATATAATATATGTGCACTGGATATATAATATATGTGCACTAGATATATATAATTTATTTGCACTGGATATATATAATTTATTTGCACTGGATATATAATATATGTGCAATGGATATATTTAATATATGTTCACTGGACATTTAATATATGTGCACTGGATATATATAATATATGTGCACTGAATATATATAATATATGTGCACTGGACATATATAATATATGTGCACTGAATATATATAATATGTGTGCACTGGATCAATAATATATGTGCACTGGATATTTTTAATATATGTGCACTGGATCTATAATATATGTGCACAGGATATATAATATATGTGCAATGGATATATCATACATATGTGCACTGGATATATAATATATTTGCACTGGATATTTAATATATGTGCACTGGATATTTAATATATGTGCACTGGATATATATATTATATGTGCACTGGATATATAATATATGTGCACTGGATATATTAATAATATATGTGCACTTTATATTTAATATATGTGCACTGGATATATTTAATATATGTGCACTGGATATTTAATATATGTGCACTGGATATATATAATATATGTGCACTGGATATATTTAATATATGTGCACTGGATATATAATATATGTGCACTGGATATATTTAATATATGTGCACTGGATATATATAATATATGTGCACTGGATATATAATATATGTGCACTGGATATATTTAATATATGTGCAGTGGATATATAAAATATGTGCACTGGATATATATAATTTATTTGCACTGGATATATATAATATGTGTGCACTGGATATATAATATATGTGCACTGGATATATAATATATGTGCTTTGGATATATATAATATATGTGCACTGGATATATAATATATGTGCACTGGATATTTATAATATATGTGCACTGGATATATAATATATGTGCAATGGATATATTATACATATGTGCACTGGATATATAATATATTTGCACTGGATATTTAATATATGTGCACTGGATATTTAATATATGTGCACTGGATATATATAATATATGTGCACTGGATATATAATATATGTGCACTGGATATATTAATAATATATGTTCACTGGATATATTAATAATATATGTGCACTGGATATATTTAATATATGTGCACTGGATATTTAATATATGTGCACTGGATATTTAATATATGTGCACTGGATATATAATATATGTGCACTGGATATATATAATATATGTGCACTGGATATATAATATATGTGCACTGGATATATAAAATATGTGCACTGGATATATATAATATATGTGCACTGGATCTATAATATATGTGCAATCGATATTTTATATATATGTGCACTGGACATATATTATATTTGCACTGGATTTTTAATATATGTGCACTGGATATACATAATATATGTGCACTGGATATTTAATATATGTGCACTGAATATTTAAAATATGTGCACTGGATATAAATAATATTTGTGCACTGGATATATAAAATATATGTGCACTGGATATAAATAATATGTGTGCACTGGATATATAAAATATATGTGCACTGGATATATAATATATGTTCACTGGATATATTTGCAATATATGTGCACTGGATATTTAATATATGTGCACTGGATATTTAATATATGTGCACTGGATATATAATATATGTGCACTGGATATATATAATATATGTGCACTGGATATATATAATATATGTGCACTGGATATATAATATATGTGCACTGGATATATAAAATATATGTGCACTGGATATATAATATATGTTCACTGGATATATTTGCAATATATGTGCACTGGATATTTAATATATGTGCACTGGATATATTTAATATATGTGCTCTGGATATATAAAATATGTGCACTGGATATATATAATATTTGTGCACTGGTTCTAAAATATATGTGCACTGGATATATATATAATATTATATATGTGCACTGGATATATAATATATGTGCACTGAAAATTTAATATATGTGCACTGAATATATATATAATATATGTGCACTGGATCCATAATATATGTGCACTGGATATTTATAATATATGTGCATTGGATATATATAATATGTGTGCACTGGATATATAATACATGTTCACTGGATATACAATATATGTGCACTGGATATATATAATATATGTGCACTGGATATATAATATATGTGCACTATGTATATATAATATATGTGCACTGGTTATATATTTATTATATGTGCACTGGATCTATAATATATGTGCACTGGATATATTTAATATATGTGTACTGGATATTTAATATATATGTACTGGATATATATAATATATGTGCACTGGATATATATATAATATATGTGCACTGGATATATATAATATATGTGCACTGGATCTATAATATATGTGCACTGGATATATAATATATGTGCACTGGATATATAATATATGTGCACTGGATATATATAATATATGTGCACTGGATTTATAATATATGTGCACTGGATATATAATATATGTGCACTGGATATATATAATACATGTGCACTGGATATATAATATATGTGCACTGGATATATATAATATATGGGCACTGGATATATATAATATATGTGCACTGGAACTATAATATATGTGCACTGGATATATATATAATGTATGTGCACTGGATTTATAATCTATGTGCACTGGATATATAATATATTTGCACTGGATATATATAATACATGTGCACTGGATATTTAATATATGTGCACTGGATATATATAATATGTCACGGGATGGTTAGAGTCTATACTATAGGCCATGTGTAATAGATATTTGGTGTGGAATGTATTCTCTAACCTGTTGTATACATCAATGTGTAATTGGCTGATTAGGGTCTAGTGTGTTCCCTACAAAGGGAACAATCCCTACAATCCCTACAAAGGGATTACACCATGGCCACCTACCTGGAGAGAATACGCCACCCCAAACACAGACAGAGCCTGAGCCGGTACAGATTGAGCGCCCACAACCTAGAGATAGAGACGGGGCGATACAGGCAGACGTACAAGCCACGGGAGAAGAGACTGTGCCAGCACTGTGACCTGGGGGCCCTAGAAGACGAGACCCACTTCCTGCTACACTGCACCAAATACTCAGCTGTGAGGGCCGTCTACTACCAAAGACTCTCTGCCCACATCCCAGACTTCATATCTGCAGACGAGAAGAGGAAACTCTACATCCTACTGGGAGAAGAAGAGGCCACTGTGGAGATTGCTGCCCAATACGTGGCAAGCTGTCACCAAATAAGAGGAAGATGAGACTCCACGGACTGTTATATTTATCCCAATACCCCCGCCCCACCCCACCCCCACCTTCAACCTTACCCCCCCATATAGCGGACACCAACGAAGAGGAAGATGAGACTCCATGGACTGTTATAACCCAAACCACCCCCCCATACCCACCACCCACCCAGCCCAACTCCCCCCCCCCCCGCTTTACTAGCTTTGGCAATGCCAAATACCTATTCGGACGTGCCAATAAAGCATTTTTTGATTTGATTTTGATTTGATTTGTGTTAGCACATTATATGCAAATACCTCTAACTAGTGAGGACCAGTGAGGACAATGGGTGGAGATAATCTGATTGGTGTCTCCAAGAAGATGTTGGACGGTGCATTGTCCAAAGTAGACAGGGAGTCTGCTCTCCTTGGTATAGGTGAGGGGGGAAGGATCTGTGACTCAGCCCTTCCCACCCACAGATATAGGTGTAACAGTCTTAGTATATAGTATATAGCTAGCAGTTAGTATGTGTTAGCCGGCCTGTGCACAGCTCTGCAGAGAGCCAGGATTTAGTTACAGGACCAAGGAACCAAAGCTATCATTGGATTGTGACTTCTGTGGACTTGTTATTACGGTTGATGTGACCGCCGCCGGCTACTAACTTTGTGGATTACAATAAATTGCTGTTGTCTCCCGACCTCTTGCGTCCCTGTTGATTCAAGATATCCTCCGGAGGAAGACGTATACCTTTGCTCCGTGACAACTGGTTGGCAGCGGTGGGATCAACAGAGGACAGCGAGATGGACTACAACAGCCCAGTGATTAATGGAGCCACAACCTCAGAATACAGGAACTGGACTATGGCAAGTCTACAAGTAAGGGCCCGGGAACTAAACCTAAGTTACCAGGGAAGAACGAAAGATCAACTGATCGAGGCACTGGAGGAGATGACCCTGCAAAGCGACCATGAGGAGGGCTGCCCCCAGGAGACAGTAGAGATACGGGAGTGGCAGGTACAGACCCAAAAGAGCAGATGGGTTGTTTTGTATGAGGAGGAGTTGGCAGTGCTGGGGCTAGAAGCAACTGCAGAGCAAAGGAGTAGAGCATTACAGAGGGCTCAGGAAACGGAGAAGGAGGAACAGAGAATGGCGCATGAAAAGGAAAGAATGGCGCATGAAAGGCGAATGGCTGAGATAACTAAGAGGAATCATAATCAAACGCCGACCCCCAGCCCAACAGTGAGAGAACCACGATATGTGTCCCATAAACACTTCAAGACCTTTGATGAAGCGGCTGGGGATGTTGATGGATATTTTCAGGACTTCGAACACCAGTGCCGCCTGATGGAAGTCCCAGAGAAGGATTGGGTCCGGTATCTGGTGGGGCACCTACGAGATGGGGCTGCGGAAGCTCTCAGAGCCATGGACCCTAGTGGTCAGCGGGACTATGAGGCCATTAATAGAGCGGTGCAGAAGTATTATGCAGTCACTCCAGAGACCTACCGAGTTCAGTTCCGCTCTTTGCCTTACAATGGGGGAAGCTCCTTTCACATGTTCGCCCACAAGTTATAGCAAGCATGCAAGCGCTGGCTAGAAGGAGAGGAGGCTGTCACAGTCGATAAGGTCCTCCAAGTCATACTTAAGGAACAGTTCTTTTCCCAGTGCCCCACTGAGATCCGTGAGTGGGTGCTGGAACGGAACCCAGCCACAGTTGAGCAAGCTGCTTCTCTTGCAGATGAGGGCCTGACCATCAAGCCGCAGTGGAAGAGGTTGTTTGCAGAGGAGCGGAAAACTACCACAGTCCGCCAGACACCCTTCAGCCAGCCACCCACCTTTCGTGCCCGGCCTCAGGATTACAATTCCCCCTCTACCCCTGCCCCAGCCCATCGGCCTCCAGCTATGAACAACCCTGTCCCTAGACAACGACCTACTGGAAGAACGCTAGAGCGCAGATGTTTTGGGTGTGGGCAGCCTGGACATTTGCAAGCTAGCTGCCCTGCTAACATGGGGGCACGGGCCACCGTGGCATCCCGGCCTATTCACTACCTGGGAACCACCCCTAGGACAGAAAGTTTGGCCCCATTTCCAGCTGACTCCTTGAATGACCCATCTGTTCCACCTCCAGGGGTCTATGGGATTCAGCCCTCTGCCACACATCCTGCAAACCTTCAGCGGAAGCACTTGCAGGAGGTCCTACTGGATGGCCGAACAGTTGTTGGACTCCGGGACTCGGGAGCTTTCCTAACAGTAGCAGACCCCCGAGTTGTGCGACCCGAGGCCCTAGAGGAGGGCCCTGGCATTTCTATCAAGTTGGCAGGGGGTACTCAAAGACGTATTCCTAAAGCTACCGTGGAACTCAACTATGGTTATGGTCCAAAACGATGCACAATTGGTGTGATGAGCGGGCTGCCGGCCGATGTTCTGTTAGGCAACGATGTTGGAAATCTACAGTGCCACTTTGTGGGAGCAGTGACCCGAAGCCAAGCTCAGAGAGACGCCAACATGGATCGACCGGATTTTCTGACAGATGCCAGCCCTTCAACCCTACAACTTTACCATTCAGTACCGCCGAGGGAACCAACACCAGAACACAGATGGGTTATCCCGGCAGGAGGAAATATGAGCTATAGAGACTGATGTGCATTCCCCAATTTACCTGTGTAGGCCAATTGTGTCATGCACATGTTTTGAGAGGGGGAGGGGTTGTCACGGGATGGTTAGAGTCTATACTATAGGCAATGTGTAATATATATTTCATGTGGAATGTATTCTCTAACCTGTTATATACATCAGTGTGTAGTTGGCTGATTAGGGTCTAGTGTGTTAGCACATTGTATGCAAATACCTCTAACTAGTGAGGACCAGTGAGGACAATGGGTGGAGATAATCTGATCAGTGTCTCCAAGAAGATGTTGGATGGTGCATTGTCCATAGTAGACAGGGAGTCTGCTCTCCTTGGTATAGGTGAGGGGGTAAGGATCTGTGACTCAGCCCTTCCCACCCCCAGGTATAGGAAGTAACAGTTTAGTATATAGATGTAGCTAGCAGTTAGTATGAGTTAGCCGGCCTGTGCACAGCTCTGTAGAGAGCCAGGATTTAGTTACAGGACCAAGGAGCCAAAGCTATCATTGGATTGTGACTTCTGTGGACTTATTGTTGTTACGGTTGATGTGACCGCCACCGGCTACTAACTTTGTGGATTACAATAAATTGCTGTTGTCTCCTGACCTCTTGCGTCCATGTTGATTCAAGATATCCTCCGGAGGAAGACGTATACCTTTGCTCCGTGACAATGTGCACTGGATATATTTAATATATGTGCACTGGATATATAATATATGTGCACCGGATATTTAATATATGTGCACTGGAAATATATAATATATGTGCACTGGATATATATTATATGTGTGTACTGGATATATAATATATGTGCACTGGATATATAATATATGTGTTTTGGATATATATAATATATGTGCACTGGATATTTATAATATATGTGCACTGGATATCTAATATATGGGCAATGGACATATTTAATATATATGCACTGGATATATAATATATGTGCACTGGATATATATAATATATGTGCACTCGATATATGAAATATGTGCACTGGATATATATAATATATGTGCACTGGATCTATAATATATGTGCACTGGATACATAATATATGTGCACTGGATATTTAATATATGTGCACTGGATATATATAATATATGTGCACTGGATAGATATATATATATATATATATATGTGCACTAGATATATAATATATGTGCACTGGACATTTAATATATGTGCACTGGATCAAAAATATATGTGCACTGGGTATGTTTAATATATGTGCACTGGATATATAATATATGTGCACTGCATATTTAATATATGTGCACTGGATATATATATTATATGTGCACTGGATAATTAATATATGTGCACTGAATATATATAATATATGTGAACTGGATATATATAATATGTGTGCAATGGAAATATAATATATGTGGACTGGATATATAATATATATGTGCACTGGATATATATAATATATGTGCACTGGATCTATAGTATATGTGCACTGGATATTTACTATATCTGCACTGGATATATATATATAATATATGTGCATTGGATATTTAATATATGTGCACTGGATATATAAAATATAAGTGCACTGGATTGATAATTTATGTGCACTGGATATATATAATATATGTGCACTGGATATATTTAATATATGTGCACTGGATATATAATATTTGTGCACTGGATATTTAATATATGTGCGCTGGATATATATAATATATGTGCACTAGATATATAATATATGTGCACTGGATATTTATAATATATATGCACTGGATATATAATATATGTGCAATGGATATATTTAATATATGTGCACTGGATATATATAATATATGTGCACTCGATATATGAAATATGTGCACTGGATATATATAATATGTGCACTGGATCTATAATATATGTGCACTGGATATATATAATATATGAGCACTGGATATATATAATATATGTGCACTGGATATATAATATATGTGCACTGGACATTTAATATATGTGCACTGGATCAAAAATATATGTGCACTGGATATATATATATTATATGTGCACTGGATAATTAATATATGTGCACTGGATATATATAATATATGTGCACTGGATCTATAGTATATGTGCACTGGATATTTAATATATCTGCACTGGATATATATATATAATATATGTGCACTGGATATTTAATATATGTGCACTGGATATATAAAATATATGTGCACTGGATTGATAATTTATGTGCACTGGATATATATAATATATGTGCACTGGATATATTTAATATATGTGCACTGGATATATTTAATATATGTACACTGGATATATATAATATATGTGCACTGGATATATAATATATGTGCACTGGATATTTAATATATGTACACTGGATATATATAATATATGTGCAATGGATATATTTAATATATGTGCACTGGATATATAATATATGTGCACTGGATATATATAATATATGTGCACTGTATATATGAAATATGTGCACTGGATATATATAATATATGTGCACTGGATCTATAATATATGTGCACTGGATATATAATATATGTGCACTGGATATTTAATATATGTGCACTGGATATATATAATATATGTGCACTGGATATATAATATATGTGCACTGGATATTTAATATATGTGCACTGGATATATATATTATATGTGCACTAGATATATAATATATGTGCACTGGATATATATATAATATATATGCACTGGATATATAATATATGTGCAATGGATATATTTAATATATGTGCACTGGATATATAATATATGTGCACTGGATATAAAATATATATGTGCACTTGATATATATATATTATATGTGCACTGGATATTTAATGTGTGTGCACTGGATATTTAATATATCTGCACTGGATATATATAATATATGTGCACTGGATATTTAATATATGTGCACTGGATATATATAATATATGTGCACTTGATATTTTTAATATATCTGCACTGGATATATTTAATATATGTGCACTGGATATTTAATATATGTACACTGAATTTATATAATAAATGTGCACTGGATATATAATATATGTGCACTGGATATTTAATATATGTGCACTGGATATATATAATATACGCACTGGATATTTATAATATATGTGCACTGGATATGTGCACTGGATATATATAATATATGTGCACTCGATATATGAAATATGTGCACTGGATATATATAATATATGTGCACTGGATCTATAATATATGTGCACTGGATATATAATATATGTGCACTGGATATTTAATATATGTGCACTGGATATATATAATATATGTGCACTGGATATATAATATATGTGAACTGGATATTTAATATATGTGCACTGGATATTTATAATATATATGCACTGGATATATAATATATGTGCAATGGATATATATTATATGTGCACTAGATATATAATATATGTGCACTGGATATTTATAATATATATGCACTGGATATATAATATATGTGCAATGGATATATTTAATATATGTGCACTGGATATATAATATATGTGCACTGGATATAAAATATATATGTGCACTGGATATATATATATTATATGTGCACTGGATATTTAATGTATGTGCACTGGATATTTAATATATCTGCACTGGATATATATAATATATGTGCACTGGATATTTAATATATGTGCACTGGATATATATAATATATGTGCACTTGATATTGTTAATATATCTACACTAGATATATTTAATATATGTGCACTGGATATTTAATATATGTACACTGAATTTACATAATAAATGTGCACTGGATATATAATATATGTGCACTGGATATATAATATTTGTGCACTGGATATATAATATATATGCACTGGATATTTATAATATATGTGCACTGGATATATAATACATGTGCAATGGATATATTTAACATATGTGCACTGGATATATAATATATGTGCACTGGATATATATAATATATGTGCACTCGATATATGAAATATGTGCACTGGATATATATAATATATGTGCACTGGATCTATAATATATGTGCACTGGATACATAATATATGTGCACTGGATATTTAATATATGTGCACTGGATATATAATATATGTGCACTGGATATATAATATATGTGCACTGGATATATATAATATATGTGCACTGGATATATAAAATATGTGCACTGGATATATATAATATATGTGCACTGGATATATAATATATGTGCACTGGACATTTAATATATGCGCACTGGATCAATAATATATGTGCACTGGATATATAATATATGTGCACTGCATATTTAATATATGTGCAATGGATATATATATTATATGTGCACTGGATAATTAATATATGTGCACTGGATATATATAATATATGTGCACTAAATATATATAATATGTGTGCAATGGAAATATAATATATGTGCACTGGATATATAATATATATGTGCACTGGATATATATAATATATGTGCACTGGATCTATAGTATATGTGCACTGGATATTTAATATATCTGCACTGGATATATAAAATATATGTGCACTGGATTGATAATTTATGTGCACTGGATATATATAATATATGTGCACTGTATATATATAATATATGTGCACTGTATATATGAAATATGTGCACTGGATATATATAATATATGTGCACTGGATTTATAATATATGTGCACTGGATATATAATATATGTGCATTGGATATTTAATATATGTACACTGGATATATATAATATATAGGTACTGGATATATAATATATGTGCACTGGATATATATAATATATGTGCACTCGATATATGAAATATGTGCACTGGATATATATAATATATGTGCACTGGATCTATAATACATGTGCACTGGATACATGATATATGTGCACTGGATATTTAATATATGTGCACTGGATATATATAATATATGTGCACTGGATATATATATAATATATGTGCACTAGATATATAATATATGTGCACTGGACATTTAATATATGTGCACTGGATCAAAAATATATGTGCACTGGGTATGTTTAATATATGTGCACTGGATATATAATATATGTGCACTGCATATTTAATATATGTGCACTGGATATATATATTATATGTGCACTGGATAATTAATATATGTGCACTGGATATATATAATATATGTGAACTGGATATATATAATATGTGTGCAATGGAAATATAATATATGTGGACTGGATATATAATATATATGTGCACTGGATATATATAATATATGTGCACTGGATCTATAGTATATGTGCACTGGATATTTAATATATCTGCACTGGATATATATATATATATATATATATATATATATATATATAATATGTGCATTGGATATTTAATATATGTGCACTGGATATATAAAATATAAGTGCACTGGATTGATAATTTATGTGCACTGGATATATATAATATATGTGCACTGGATATATTTAATATATGTGCACTGGATATATAATATATGTGCACTGGATATTTAATATTTGAGCACTGGATATATATAATATATGTGCACTAGATATATAATATATGTGCACTGGATATTTATAATATATATGCACTGGATATATAATATATGTGCAATGGATATATTTAACATATGTGCACTGGATATATAATATATGTGCACTCGATATATGAAATATGCGCACTGGATATATATAATATATGTGCACTGGATCTATAATATATGTGCACTGGATACATAATATATGTGCATTGGATATTTAATATATGTGCACTGGATATATAATATATGTGCACTGGACATTTAATATATGTGCACTGGATATATATATTATATGTGCACTGGATAATTAATATATGTGCACTGGATATATATAATATATGTGAACTGGATATATATATATTATGTGTGCAATGGAAATATAATATATGTGGACTGGATATATAATATATGTGCACTGGACATTTAATATATGTGCACTGGATCAAAAATATATATGCACTGGGTATGTTTATTATATGTGCACTGGATATATAATATATGTGCACTGCATATTTAATATATGTGCACTGGATATATATATATTATATGTGCACTGGATAATTAATATATGTGCACTGGATATATATAATATATGTGCACTGGATCTATAGTATATGTGCACTGGATATTTAATATACCTGCACTGGATATATATATAATATATGTGCACTGGATATTTAATATATGTGCACTGGATATATAAAATATATGTGCACTGGATTGATAATTTATGTGCACTGGATATATATAATATATATGCACTGGATATATTTAATATATGTGCACTGGATATATTTAATATATGTACACTGGATATATATAATATATGTGCATTGGATATATAATATATGTGCACTGGATATTTAATATATGTGCGCTGGATATATATAATATATGTGCACTAGATTTATAATATATGTGCACTGGATATTTATAATATATATGCACTGGATATATAATATATGTGCAATGGATATATTTAATATATGTGCACTGGATATATAATATATGTGTACTGGATATATATAATATATGTGCACTGTATATATGAAATATGTGCACTGGATATATATAATATATGTGCACTGGATCTATAATATATGTGCACTGGATATATAATATATGTGCACTGGATATTTAATATATGTGCACTGGATATATATAATATATGTGCACTGGATATATAATATATATGCACTGGATATTTAATATATGTGCACTGGATATATATATAATATATGTGCACTAGATATATAATATATGTGCACTGGATATTTATGATATATATGCACTGGATATATAATATATGTGCAATGGATATATTTAATATATGTGCACTGGATATAAAATATATATGTGCACTGGATATATATATTATATGTGCACTGGATATTTAATGTATGTGCACTGGATATTTAATATATCTGCACTGGATATATATAATATATGTGCACTGGATATTTAATATATGTGCACTGGATATATATAATATATGTGCACTTGATATTTTTAATGTATCTGCACTGGATATATTTAATATATGTGCACTGGATATTTAATATATGTACACTGAATTTATATAATAAATGTGCACTGGATATATAATATATGTGCACTGGATATTTAATATATGTGCACTGGATATATATAATATACGCACTGGATATTTATAATATATGTGCACTGGATATGTGCACTGAATATATATAATATATGTGCACTCGATATATGAAATATGTGCACTGGATATATATAATATATGTGCACTGGATCTATAATATATGTGCACTGGATATATAATATATGTGCACTGGATATTTAATATATGTGCACTGGATATTTAATATATGTGCACTGGATATATAATATATGTGCACTGGATATATAATATATGTGCACTGGATATATAATATATGTGCACTGGATATATATATTATATGTGCACTAGATATATAATATATGTGCACTGGATATTTATAATATATATGCACTGGATATATAATATATGTGCAATGGATATTTAATATATGTACACTGAATTTACATAATAAATGTGCACTGGATATATAATATATGTGCACTGGATATTTAATATATGTGCACTGGATATATATAATATATGTGCACTAGATATATAGTATTTGTGCACTGGATATATAATATATATGCACTGGATATATATAATATATGTGCACTCGATATATGAAATATGTGCACTGGATATATATAATATATGTGCACTGGATCTATAATATATGTGCACTGTATACATAATATATGTGCACTGGATATTTAATATATGTGCACTGGATATATATAATATATGTGCACTGGATATATAATATATGTGCACTGGATATATATAATATATGTGCACTGGATATATAATATATGTGCACTGGATATATATGATATATGTGCACTGGATATATAATATATGTGCACTGGACATTTAATATATGCGCACTGGATCAATAATATATGTGCACTGGGTATGTTTAATATGTGTGCACTGGATATATAATATATGTGCACTGCATATTTAATATATGTGCAATGGATATATATATTATATGTGCACTGGATAATTAATATATGTGCACTGGATATATATAATATGTGTTCAATGGAAATATAATATATGTGCACTGGATATATAATATATATCTGCACTGGATATATATAATATATGTGCACTGGATCTGTAGTATATGTGCACTGGATATTTAATATATCTGCACTGGATATATATATAATATGTGTGCACTGGATATTTCATATATGTGCACTGGATATATAAAATATATGTGCACTGGATTGATAATTTATGTGCACTGGATATATATAATATATGTGCACTGTATATATTTAATATATGTACACTGGATATATATAATATATGTGCACTGGATATATAATATATGTGCACTGTATATATATAATATATGTGCACTGTATATATGAAATATGTGCACTGGATATATATAATATATGTGCACTGAATCTATAATATATGTGCACTGGATATATAATATATGTGCATTGGATATTTAATATATGTACACTGGATATATATAATATATGGGCACTGGATATATAATATTTGTGCACTGGATATTTAATATATGTGCACTGGATATATATATATTATATGTGCACTAGATATATAATATATGTGCACTGGATATATATAATATATGTGCACTGGATCTTTAATATATGTGCACTGGATATATAATATATGTGCAGTAAATATATATAAAATATGTGTACTGGATCAATAATATATGTGCACTGGGTATATATAATATATGTGCACTGAATATATAATATATGTGCACTGGATATATATATATATATATTATAAGTGCACTGGATATTTAATATATGTGCACTGGATATATAATATATGTGTTTTGGATATATTTAATATATGTGCACTGGATATTTATAATAAATGTGCACTGGATATCTAATATATGTGCAATGGACATATTTAATATACGTGCACTGGATATATAATATATGTGCACTGGATATATATAATATATGTGCACTCGATATGTGAAATATGTGCACTGGATATATATAATATACATGTGCACTGGATATTTTAAGGGGTTCAGCTCACACAGCTGGGAACGGCAAGGACACCATGCAGACAGGTAGTAGAATAAACAAGTCCAGTGTTTTATTTGAGCATTCGGCATAAAACAGGGTGCGCCTGCCTAGAGTGTGGCTGCATGTGTTTACAGCTGCTGAAACTAAACTGATCTTTCTCTATCCCGTCCTTTTTTCTTCACTTTTTTCTATTACTATAAGGAGTATTAGTATAAGAACTTACCATGGGCTGGAATTTGATGCAGAAACTCTTATAAAGAAATCCTTTTTGAGCCTTTTTGTCTGAAGCATGCCTCCACACAGACAAGGAAGACTGGTTTACACTAAGGAGACACTATTACACCTTAGAAGCATGCTGCAGGACAAGCTGGACAAGCATGCTCTTACCATCCCCCACGAACTAATAAGGAGACTTAGAAATCGCAGAAAACGCGGAAAACGAGCCGGCATACTGAGACGCGAAGGAAGAAAACGCAAAAAGCATGTGATCCCGTCCATCATTATGGGGAATGTGAGATCAATTGTGAATAAGATGGATGAACTGACAGCACTGACCAGACATCAACAGGAGTTTCGTGAGTGCAGTATGATGCTGTTTACAGAGACTTGGCTTACTGAAATCACTCCGGACATACTTGCCTCCGTGGAGGGCTTCAAACTTCTTCGGGCGGACAGAACACTGGAGAGCGGTAAGCGAATAGGCGGAGGAATTGCAATATTTGTCAATGAGAGATGGTGTAATCCAGGACATATTGTGGTTAAGAAACAATTGTGTGGAAAGGATATTGAACTGCTAGCCGTGGGCATGAGACCTTTTTACCTGCCAAGGGAACTATCACATGTTATTGTACTAGCTGCCTATGTCCCCCCCTCTGCTAAAGCTGACGCTGCCTGTGAAGTCCTCCATGCTACCGTGAGCGAGCTGCAATCATCCCACCCCCATGCCCTGCTCCTAGTGTCTGGAGACTTCAACCATGTCTCAGCATCCACTCTACCAGGCTTCACACAGTATGTAACCTGCCATACAAGAGACAACAAGACGCTGGACTTGCTCTTTGCCAATGTAAGGGATGCATATAACTCATCTACCCTACCACCCCTAGGCAGATCAGATCACAACCTGGTACATCTGCGACCCACATACATTCCACTGGTGCGCAGAGAACCGGCGGTTACCCGTACCGTGAAGATTTGGTCAGAGGGAAGTGTCGAGTCTCTAAGGGACTGCTTTGATATAACTTTATGGGAAGTGTTTCAAGACTCATTTCCAGAGGACATTGAGGGACTCACACATTGCATAACGGACTACATTAATTTCTGTGTGGACAGCACGGTACCAACTAGGAAGGTGAGGTGTTTCTCCAATAACAAACCATGGATTAACTCTGAGATTAAAACTCTCCTCAAGCAAAAAAAGAGAATTTTTAGGTCTGGGGACAAAGATGGCCTGGGGGCGGTTCAGAAACAGCTGAGACAATTGATCAGGGAAGGGAAAGCCAACTACAGACGGAAGATGGAGCTACAGATGGGGGAGGGTAGAATCTCTGAGGTGTGGGACAGCCTTAAGGCAATTTCAGGACACAAGGAAAAGACAGGGCACCGAACAGTAGGGGACAGGAAGTGGCTTAACGAGCTTAATCTATTCTTCAATAGATTCGACTCCAAGCAAATGCTCCCTCCACCAGCATGTCAGCCAACCGCCCTCCCCTCACACACCAAGACCCAACCCCCACCGACCTGCGGTCAACTGCAATCTGACTATCTGATCCTGCAGGAGTCTCAAGTGTGTAAGGAAATGAAGAACATTAGAGCGAACAAAGCGGGGGGTCCTGATGGTATAAGCGCAAGAGTTCTTAAAATGTGCAGTGACCAGCTGTGTGGTATTATAACGCACATGTACAATATGAGCCTGAAGCTGGGGGTGGTACCTCAACTGTGGAAAAAATCTTGCGTGGTACCAGTCCCAAAGAAACCCAACCCGATGGGCTACAATGACTACCGACCTGTAGCACTGACATCACACCTAATGAAGGTCCTAGAGAGACTGGTCCTGACACACCTACGCCCCCTAGTGTGCTCCGCTCTGGACCCCCTCCAGTTTGCCTACCGGCCAGGCATTGGGGTAGATGACGCCATCATCCACCTTCTCCACAGAGCTCTCTCTCACCTGGAGAAACCCGGGAACACTGTGAGAATAATGTTCTTTGATTTCTCCAGTGCGTTCAACACCATTCAGCCAGGGCTACTGAGGGAGAAGCTGAACCTTGGTGGTGTGGACCATCACCTGTCCAACTGGATCCTAGACTACCTGACAAACCGCCCTCAGTATGTGAGAGCCCAGGACTGTGTGTCTGACACTGTGATCTGTAATACGGGGGCACCTCAAGGTACAGTTCTTGCCCCATTCCTCTTCACACTGTACACTGCTGACTTTAGGCACAACTCATCCAGCTGTTACTTACAGAAGTACTCCGATGACTCTGCTATAGTCGGCCTTATCACTGATGGCGATGATAGGGAATACAGAGACTTAAACCGGGATTTTGTTGAATGGTGCCAGCAGAACCAGCTCAGGATTAATGCTGGGAAGACCAAGGAGATGGTGGTGGACTTTAGTAAACGGAGAGGTGCTCCGACCCCGGTGGAGATCCAAGGAACATGTATTGAGATAGTCAGGACCTATAAGTACCTGGGCGTGCTCCTCAATAATAAACTAGACTGGGCTGATCACCTGGAGGCGCTGCACAGAAAGGGCCACAGCAGACTCTACCTGCTCAGGAGGCTGAGGGCCTTCGGAGTCAGGGGACACTTCTTAGGGCCTTCTTCAACTCTGTGGTTGCCTCAGCCATCTTTTGCTGTGTGGACTGCTGGGGAAGCAGTATATCAACCAGGGAGAGAAATAGACTTGACAGGCTGATCAGGAGGGCCAGCTCTGTCCTGGGGAGCCCCTTGGACCCAGTACAGGTGGTGGGTGACAGAAGGATACTGTCTGTGGTGACCTCCATGCGGGAGAACAAATCCCACCCCATGTATGGGACCCTGATGGGACTTGGCAGCACTGTAAGCGACCGTCTGCTTCACCCCAAGTGTGAGAAGGAGCGCTATCGCAGGTCCTTCCTTCCAACCGCGACCAGGCTGTATAATCTACATCAGACCAAACGAAGAGCTCTCCGCACAGAGAACTAATGATTATGAGGATGACCATGAGGTCTTCCTCTTTCTCTCTGTTTTTCCTTAGCTGCCATGGACTCCTAGTATATCTTCTCTTCTCAGCTTATCTGTGTCTACGTCTGTAATATATTACTCTGTATTATCCTGTATCTGTATTACTATGCTGCTGTAACACGCTGAAATTTCCCCAAGGTGGGACTATTAAAGGATTATCTTATCTTATAAAACAGGGTGCCAGCAAATGAACAAAACAACAAACAAAACCTAAGCCTTGTCCGGCTCTATCTATACAGCAGGTTACCTCTCTGACCTACAGCAGGTTGAGTCACCATATGCGCCAGTCAAAGTCCACAAGGTACCTGTTTTCCTCCCACACTCCTTGTGTGTACCAGGGCCCATAACTGAGCTTCCTTCCCCAGTAAAATAGCCCTAAGGAAGCCTCACCTGTGGATGCCCCAGACTCAGGGCAAAACCCGTGGTGGAGTAAGGGTGTGGACTGGAAGGCTCCCACTACCAACCTGCCCTCCAGTCCAGAAAAGCCAGCCCATAATACGGAACAAGAGTTCCAGCAGACTATGCTCTGCTAGAACATGCTTACCCTGGCTTTCCTTTATCTCACCTGGCTGAGGAAACCAGGCGAGATATACACGCCATCCACCACCTTACCGTACACTTTACCACATATCCCCCCCCCCCTCTTCTCCAGACCAGAGGTCTGGGCATTTTTACTGAAGAGACAGCAGACCCTGGACAATGCATCCGCATTTCCTTGCAATTTCCCTGGTCTATGTTCAAGGTTGAAACAGAAGTTTTGTAAGGAGAGAAACCATCTGGTCACCCTGGCATTTCTCTCCTTATTTTGCTTCATCCAGGCCAGTGGAGCGTGATCTGTCACCAACACAAACTTTCTACCCAGCAGATAATATTTTAGGGACTCCAGGGCCCACTTGATGGCCAGACACTTTCTCGACTATGGCATAATTTCTCTCTGCTGGGGTCAGTTTCCTACTCAGGTACATCACTGGGTGTTCCCATTTACTACCTGTGACAGGACGGCTCCCAACCCTGTATCCGATGCATCAGTCTGAACCAGAAACTGTTTTCTGAAATCTGGGGAGATTAGCACTGGCTGTTCACACAGAGCGGACTTTAGACTCTGAAAAGCCTTTTCTGCCTCTGGGGTCCATTTTACCATGACTGACTTACCGCCCTTTGTTAAGTCCGTCAATGGTGATGTAATAGAGGCAAAATTAGGCACAAATCGGCGGTAGTATCCGGTAATGCCCAGGAAGGCCTTGACCTGTTTTTTCGTTAGCGGTCTGGGCCAATTCTGTATCGCCTCAATTTTATTTATCTGGGGCTTAACCAATCCCTTACCAATAATGTAGCCCAGGTATTTTGCTTCCTCCAGACCCACTGCACACTTCTCAGGGTTTATGGTCAGGCCTGCATCACTGATGGCATCTAGGACGGCCTGTATCTTACAGAGGTGAATTTTCCAATCAGGCGAAAAAATGACCACATCGTCCAGGTAGGCAGCGGCATAATCACGATGTGGTCTCAAGATCAGATCCATCAGCCTCTGAAATGTCGCAGGGGCCCCATGTAACCCAAATGGCATCACTACATACTGGAACAGGCCTTCAGGAGTGGAGAATGCCGTCTTTTCTTTTGCCGCATCAGATAACGGTATCTGCCAGTAACCCTTTGTGAGGTCAAGTGTTGTGATGTACCTGGCACTCCCCAGCCTCTCTATCAGTTCATCCACTCGGGGCATGGGATACGCATCAAATTTGGATACCTCATTTAACTTCCTGAAGTCATTACAGAACCTCCATGTCCCATTGGGCTTTGGGATTAGTACAATGGGGCTTGACCATTTCGGTTTGACTCCTCAATGACTCCCAGTTCAAGCATGCGCTTGACCTCAGAGGATACCGCCACTCTGCGGGCTTCGGGTATCCTGTACGGCTTCAGGCTCACTTTAGTGTGGGGCTCAGTTTTAATATGATGTTTTATCAGGTGCGTTCGGCCGGGTAGGTCAGAAAACTTGCCCCTGTTGCGCTGTAGGAACTCCTTTACCTCCTGTTTCTGGTGTCCTGACAGGGCCTCTCCTATTCTTACTGGGGGAATTGGCTGTAACCCTTCTTTAACCACAGTTGGGGCGGCTACCAAAGCCTCTCTATCCTTCCACGGCTTGATGAGGTTTATGTGGTAAATCTGGAAGGGTTTTCTCCTGCCTGGCTGATGCACCTTGTAATTCACCTCACTCACCTTTTCTACAATCTCATAGGGACCCTGCCACTTTGCCAGAAACTTACTCTCAATGGTGGGAACTAGAACTAGGACCCGGTCCCCTGGATTAAAGGTCCTCACCCGGGCAGACCTGTTGTAAATTCTGCTCTGGGCCTCCTGAGCTTTTTGCATATGCTCTCTGACAATGGGCATCACCGTCTCTATTCGGTCCTGCATCTGGACCACATGTTCAACAATACTTTTATATGGGGTGTCCTCAGTCTCCCAGGTCTCTTTGGCAATATCTAGCAGACCCCTTGGATGCCGGCCATAAACTAACTCAAAGGGGGAGAACCCTGTAGATGCTTGGGGTACCTCCCTGATGGAGAACATAAGATACGGTAACAGACAGTCCCAGTCCCGGCCATCCCTTTCCACTACCTTTTTCAACATGTGTTTGAGGGTTTTATTGAACCTCTCCACTAATCCATCAGTTTGGGGGTGGTACACTGAGGTACGGATATGCGCGATTTTAAACAATTTGCATAGTTCTTTCATAACTTTTGACATAAAGGGGGTACCCTGGTCAGTAAGTATTTCTTTGGGAATACCTGTGCGAGAAAACATGTAAAACAATTCCCGAGCTATATTTTTGGAGGCCATGTTTCTTAAGGGAACTGCCTCCGGGTACCTGGTGGCATAGTCTAACACAACCAGAATGTATTGGTGTCCCCTAGCGGATTTGACTAGAGGCCCCTCCAGGTCCATTGCAATTCTTTCAAATGGTACCTCAATGATAGGAAGTGGCACCAACGGGCTACGGTAGTGGGGTGTGGGGGCACTTAATTGGCACGTGGGGCATGACTCACAGTACCTCCTCACTTCTTCATATACCCCAGGCCAAAAAAAACGTTGGAGGACTCTCTCTTGTGTTTTACTAGTCCCTAAATGACCACCCAACACATGATTATGAGCCATATCTAGCACCATGCGACGGTACAGTTTTGGCACCAAAAGCTGTTCCACAATTTCATTGTTACACTTGGTGACTCGATAAACCAGGTCCCTATTCATAGCAAAGTGTGGAAATTTCTGGTCAGCTCCGGGACCCTGTGGTACACCATTTATTACCGTAACATTGGCGCATGCAGTACTCAAAGTGGGGTCTCTCGCTTGCTCAGTCCCAAAGTTACCCCGAGACACTCCTAAATCTAGCACCTGCGGCCCTGGTGGGGAAGTTTCTTCTTCTTCCCCGGCTAACACTTGCAGGGGGAACCATTCATCATTGCACACCTCAGGTTCATTCACATTTTTCCCCAAATTAGTTTTACTATTTCCCGGGGTCCCTGCACATGAACCATTATTGTCAGAGAAAGGAACAGATTCTGCTGGAGTTACTTCACTGGCAGCAGGAGCGTTACCTTTCTTCCATAATTCCCAAAACAATGGGAAATCACGGCCCAAAATCACCTCATACATGAGCCGTTTTACCACACCGACCTCATAGGTCACAGTCCCAGAGGGAGTTACCAGTGTAACTGAGGTCACAGGGTAAGCTATAATATCCCCATGGATGCACAATACTTTCACCTGTTTGCCTGGTATATAGTTCCCAGTCACAAGGCTGGCTTTAACCAAAGTCACTGAGCTACCCGAGTCCAGTAGGGCTGTTGCCGAGCGGTCATTAACCCTTAACATGCATGCATGTGGCTCAGTCCCTGGCATGGCTGCACATACCGGTACAGCAAATAGCGACTGCCGCCTATTAGCGTCACACTCCATGAGCTCTGAAGTAAGAGGGCAACGGGCGGCCACATGTCCCCACTCATGACACCTCCAGCACTGGAGGGACCCAGACCTTTTCAACAGGGAGTCCCATCTAGGACCTGTGGGCCGCTTAGGTTCAAGTTCAGTCTTTTGCCCTTGCCCGAGGTCCAGAGCCCTGTTCCCTCTCGCAGTTTTCCACACTCCTCCCATTGTACCCCTCTTACCCACCGATGTCACGGGGCTGGCAGTCCTGAGAGGAGTTGGTGCTGTGGGAGCATCATGGAGGAAGTCCTCGGTCGCTATATACCGTTCCACCAGGTTGACCAGTTGATCAGCAGTCTTGGGGTCCCCGTGTCCAACCCAGCGTTGTAGCTCTGCCGGCAGCGCCCTGAAGAAGCGATCGACGACCACCTTTTCCACGATTTGGGCGGGTGTGCAGGTCTCTGGTTCCAGCCATTTGCGTACCAGATGGATTAGGTCGTACATCTGGGACCTGGTGGGTTTGTCAACGGTGTAGGTCCAACTGTGAACTCTCCTAGCGCGAACTGCTGGTGTGACACCCAGGCGAGCAAGGATCTCCACCTTTAGTTTGGTATAGTCCCGGACATCCTGCTCCCTGAGGTCATAGTAGGCCTTTTGGGGTTCACCGGAGAGGAAGGGCGCAATCACATCTGCCCACTCTGCACTTGGCAGACCCTCTCTCTCTGCCACTCTCTCAAACACCATGAGGTTGGCCTCGGCGTCATCATCAGATGTCATTTTCTGCAACACCTGCTGTACAGCCCTCTTTACCTTGGCAGTCTCAGGCGGGATTACCTCCATTCGTCGTGCCAAACTCTCGGAGTGCAGCCATCTGCTCTATTAACAGGCGGTTTGTTTCCTGTTGCTGCGCCAGGGCCTGTTGTTGTTGCATCTGGACCTGTATCAGCTGCTTTAATACCTCCTCCATGGTATTGGACTGTCCTTGCAAAGTTGCAGCAGCTTTCACCCAGGACATATACCTCTGGCTCCTTTAATGTCTGCCACCCACAGTTGTCCAGACTTCTGTCATGCCGTTGTGCCCCGCGTCCTCCACCAATTGTAAGGGGTTCAGCTCACACAGCTGGGAACGGCAAGGACACCATGCAGACAGGTAGTAGAATAAACAAGTCCAGTGTTTTATTTGAGCATTCGGCATAAAACAGGGTGCCAGCAAAGGAACAAAACAACAAACAAAACCTAAGCCTTGTCCGGCTCTATCTATACAGCAGGTTACCTCTCTGACCTACAGCAGGTTGAGTCACCATATGCGCCAGTCAAAGTCCACAAGGTACCTGTTTTCCTCCCACACTCCTTGTGTGTACCAGGTTCCTAACTGAGCTTCCTTCCCCAGTAAAATAGCCCTAAGGAAGCCTCACCTGTGGATGCCCCAGACTCAGGGCAAAACCCGTGGTGGAGTAAGGGTGTGGACTGGAAGGCTCCCACTACCAACCTGCCCTCCAGTCCAGAAAAGCCAGCCCATAATACGGAACAAGAGTTCCAGCAGACTATGCTCTGCTAGAACATGCTTACCCTGGCTTTCCTTTATCTCACCTGGCTGAGGAAACCAGGCGAGATATACACGCCATCCACCACCTTACCGTACACTTTACCACAATATATATAATATGTGTGCAATGGAAATATAATATATGTGCACTGGATATATAATATATGTGCACTGGAGATATATAATATATCTGCGCTGGATCTATAGTATATGTGCACTGGATATTTATAATATATGTGCCCTGGATATATAATATATGTGCACTGGATATTTAATATATGTGCACTGGATATTTAATATATCTGCACTGGATATATATAATATATGTGCACTGGATATTTAATATATGTGCACTGGATATTTAATATATCTGCACTGGATATATATAATATATGTGCACTGGATATTTAATATATGTGCACTGGATATATATAATATATGTGCACTGGATATATATATAATTTATGTGCACTGGATAGATAATATATGTGCACTGGATATATAATATATGTGGACTGGATATATTTAATATATGTGCACTGGATATATATATAATTTATGTGCACTGGATATATAATATATGTGCACTGTATATATAATATATGTGCACTGGATATATTTAATATATGTGCACTGGATATTTTTATATGTGATACACATCTTCCCGTGACATCACCCCTGCACTCATACAGAACACCAGTGACTGTCTCTCTGCTGTCTCTAATATCATGTCCTCGCTCTATCTGAAACTAAATCTCTCTAAGACTGAACTACTACTGTTTCCACCATCTAACAGATCTGTCCCTGATATATCCATTGCAGTCTCAGGCCTTACTATAACTCCTAGGCAGTAGGCCCGCTGCCTCGGGGTCATGTGTGACGCAGACCTTTCCTTCACCCCTCATATTGAATCACTCGCACGTTCATGTCACCTCCACCTCAAAAACATCTCCAGAATACACCCTTTCCTTACCAGAGATACACTAAAGACACTTATTGTCTCTCTGATTCATTCTCGCCTTGACTACTGTAACTCCTTACTAATCCGTCTTCCCCTCACTAAACTCTCCCCTCTACAATCTATTCTGAATGCAGCGGCCAGTCTCATCTATCAGGCTAGACGCTACAGCGAGGCCTCTGGTCTGTGCCGGTCACTACAGCGAGGCCTCCGGTCTGTGCCGGTCACTACAGCGAGGCCTCCGGTCTGTGCCGGTCACTACAGCGAGGCCTCTGGTCTGTGCCAGTCACTACAGCGATGCCTCCGGTCTGTGCCGGTCACTACACTGGCTGCCTATTCATTATAGAATAAAATATAAAGTTATTACTCTCATCCACAAGGCTCTCCATAAAGCTGTACCTCCCTACATTTCTTCCCTCATCTCTGTCTACCGCCCAACCCGTGTTCTCCGCTCACTCAAATCAAATCAAATCAAATCAAAAAATGCTTTATTGGCACGTCCGAATAGGTATTTGGCATTGCCAAAGCTAGTAAAGTGGGCGGGGGGGGGGGGGGAGTTGGGTTGGGTGGGTGGTGGGTATGGGGGGGGTTTTGGGTTATAACAGTCCATGGAGTCTCATCTTCCTCTTCGTTGGTGACTGCTATATGGGGAGGTGGGGGTGGGGCGGGTGTATTGGGATAAATATAACAGTCCGTGGAGTCTTATCTTCCTCTTGTTTGGTGACAGCTGGACACATATTGGGCAGCGATCTCCACAGTGGCCTCTTCTTCTCCCAGTAGGATGTAGAGTTTCCTCTTCTCCCAGTCTGGGATGTGGGCAGAGAGTCTTTGGTAGTAGACGGCCCTCACAGCTGAGTATTTGGTGCAGTGTAGCAGGAAGTGGGTCTGGTCTTCTAGGGCCCCCTGGTCACAGTGCTGGCACAGTCTCTTCTCCCGTGGCTTGTATGTCTGCCTGTATCACCCCGTCTCTATCTCTAGGTTGTGGGCGCTCAGTCTGTACCGGCTCAGGGTCTGTCTGTGCTTGGGGTGGCGTATTCTCTCCAGGTAGGTGGCCATGGTGTAGTCCCTTTGTAGGGATTGGTACACATTGGTGAGTTTCTTGGATCTAACACTTACATCCTCTATTATCAGAACCTCCCCCGCTCGTATACAAGACTTCTCCCGAGCTGCACCACTTCTCTGGAATGCTCTACCCCGGACAATAAGATTAACTCTCAACTTTTACAGTTTCAAACGCAAACTAAAGACGCATCTTATCAGACAAGTCTATCACAATTCCTAATGCACAAAATTGTCTGACCTCTGTATAAGCAATGCCGCCCCTGCTACCTCTTGTGTCACCCCCTCTACCTCATAGATTGTAAGCTCTTTTGAGCAGGGCCCTCAGTCCCATTGTGTGAAATGACGTTCTTTGTTATGTATGTCTGTCTGTATCTGAACCCTATAAATTGTACAGTGCTGCGGAATATGTTGGCGCTATATAAATAAAATGTATTATTTTTATTATTATTATATGTGCAGTGGATATATTTAAAATATGTGCACTGGATATTTATTATATGTGCACTGGATATATATAATATATGGGCACTGGATATTTAATATATGTGCACTGGATATATATAATATATGTGCACTGGATATATATAATATGTGCACTGGATATATAATATATGTGCACTGGATATTTAATATATGTGCACTGGATATATATATAATATATGTGCACTGGATATATAATATATGTGCACTGGATATATAATATATGTGCACTGGATATACAGTCCTATGAAAAAGTTTGGGCACCCCTATTAATCTTAATCATTTTTTGTTCTAAATATTTTGGTGTTTGCAACAGCCATTTCAGTTTGATATATCTAATAACTGATGGACACAGTAATATTTCAGGATTGAAATGAGGTTTATTGTACTAACAGAAAATGTGCAATATGCATTAAACCAAAATTTGACCGGTGCAAAAGTATGGGCACCCTTATCATTTTATTGATTTGAATTCCCCTAACTACTTTTTACTGACTTACTGAAGCACAAAATTGGTTTTGTAACCTCAGTGAGCTTTGAACTTCATAGCCAGATCTATCCAATCATAAGAAAAGGTATTTAAGGTGGCCAATTGCAAGTTGATGTCCTATTTGAATCTCCTCTGAAGAGTGGCATCATGGGCTACTCAAAACAACTCTCAAATGATCTGAAAACAAAGATTGTTCAACATAGTTGTTCAGGGGAAGGATACAAAAACCTGTCTCAGAGATTTAACCTGTCAGTTTCCACTGTGAGGAACATAGTAAGGAAATGGAAGAGCACAGGGACAGTTCTTGTTAAGCCCAGAAGTGGCAGGCCAAGAAAAATATCAGAAAGGCAGAGAAGAAGAATGGTGAGAAGAGTCAAGGACAATCCACAGACCACCTCCAAAGAGCTGCAGCATCATCTTGCTGCAGATGGTGTCACTGTGCATCGGTCAACTATACAGCGCACTTTGCACAAGGAGAAGCTGTATGGGAGAGTGATGAGAAAGAAGCCGTTTCTGCACGTACGCCACAAATAGAGTTGCCTGAGGTATGAAAAAGCACATTTGGACAAGGCAGCTTCATTTTGGAAACAAAAACTGAGTTGTTTGGTTATAAAAAAAGGCGTTATGCATGGCGTCCAAAAAGAAACAGCATTCCAAGAAAAACACATGCTACCCACTGTAAGATTTGGTGGAGGTTCCATCATGCTTTGGGGCTGTGTGGCCAATGCCGGCATCGGGAATCTTGTTAAAGTTGAGGGTCGCATGGATTCCACTCAGTATCAGCAGATTCTTGAGAATAATGTTCAAGAATCAGTGACGAAGTTGAAGTTACGCCGGGGATGGATATTTCAGCAAGACAATGATCCAAAACACCGCTCCAAATCAACTCAGGCATTCATGCAGAGGAACAATTACAATGTTCTGGAATGGCCATCCCAGTCCCCAGACCTGAATATCATTGAACATCTGTGGGATGATTGGAAGCGGGCTGTCCATGTTCGGCGACCATCTAACTTAACTGAACTTGAATTGTTTGTCCAAAATCCCTTCATCCAGGATCCAGGAACTGATTAAAAGCTACAGGAAGCGACTAGAGGCTGTTATCTTTGCAAAAGGAGGATCTACTAAATATTCATGTCACTTTTCTGTTGAGGTGCCTATACTTTTTCACTGGTCAAATTTTGGTTTAATGCATATTGCGCATTTTCTGTTAGTACAATAAACCTCATTTCAATCCTGAAATATTACTGTGTCCATCAGTTATTAGATATATCAAAATGAAATGGCTGCTGCAAACACCAAAATATTTAGAACTAAAAATGATTAAGATTAATAGGGGTGCCCAAACTTTTTCATAGGACTGTATAATATATGTGCCCTGGATATTTAATATATGTGCACTGGATATATTTAATATATGTGCACTGGATATATAATATATGTGCACTGGATATATAATATATGTGCACTGGATATATAATATATGTGCACTGGATATATAATATATGTGCACTGGATATATAATATATGTGCACTGGATATATATAATTAGAGATGAGCGAACAGTGTTCTATGGAACTCATGTTCGATCGGATATTAGGCTGTTCGCCATGTTCGAATCGAATCGAACACCGCGTGGTAAAGTGCGCCATTACTCGATTCCCCTCCCACCTTCCCTGGCGCCTTTTTTGCTCCAATAACAGCGCAGGGTAGGTGGGACAGGAACTACGACACCGGTGACGTTGAAAAAAGTAGGCAAAACCCATTGGCTGCCGAAAACATGTGACCTCTAATTTAAAAGAACAGCGACGCCCAGCTTCGCGTCATTCTGAGCTTGCAATTCACCGGGGACAGAGGTTTCCGTCCAGCTAGCTAGGGCTTAGATTCTGGGTAGGCAGGGACAGGCTAGGATAGGAAGGAGAAGACAACCACAACAGCTCTTGTAAGAGCTAAATTCCAGGGAGAAGCTTGTCAGTGTAACGTGGCACTGACGGGCTCAATCGCCGCAACCCAGCTTTCCCAGGATCCTGAATGGAATACACTGTCAGTGTATTCCCGTATACCCGATATATACCCCCGATACCCGTTCCAACGGTGTGCCCCCCCACCTTCACCCCAGAAATACCCTGCAAGTCCCCTAGCAATAGAATTGGGGCTATATACACCCACAATTTTTGCTACTGCCATATAGTGCCATTGTCTGACTGGGAATTCAAAGAATATATTGGGGTTATGTGCACCCACAATTTTTGCTACTGCTATACAGTTCCATTGTCTCACTGGGAATTCAAAGAATATATTGGGGTTACGTGCACCCACAATTTTTACTACTGGTATACAGTGCCATTGTCTGACTGGGAATTCAAAGAGTATATTGGGAATACAAATACCCTCATTTCTTGCTACTGCCATATAGTGCCAGTTTCTGACTGGTAATTCAAAGAATATATTGGGGTTACGTGCACCCACAATTTTTACTACTGGTATACAGTGCCAATTTCTAACTAGGAATTCAAAATGCGCAAGGCTCCCGGAAAGGGACGTGGACGAGGCCGTGGGCGAGGTCGGGGGAATGGTTCTGGGGAGCAAGGTAGCAGTGAAGCCACAGGGCGTCCCGTGCCTACTCCTGTGGGGCAGCAAGCATTGCGCCACTCCACAGTGCCAGGGTTGCTTGCCACATTAACTAAACTGCAGGGTACAAACCTTAGTAGGCCCGAGAACCAGGAACAGGTCTTGCAATGGCTGTCAGAGAACGCTTACAGCACATTGTCCAGCAGCCAGTCAGACTCTGCCTCCTCTCCTCCTATTACCCAACAGTCTTGTCTTCCTTCCTCCCAAAATTCCGAAGCTTTACAGAACAATAACCCAAACTGTCCCTGCTCCCCAGAGCTGTTCTCCGCTCCTTTCATTGTCCCTCAACCTGCCTCTCCACGTCACGATTCCACGAACCTAACAGAGGAGCATCTGTATCCAGATGCTCAAACACTAGAGTCTCCTCCATCTCCGTTCGATTTGGTGGTGGATGACCAGCAACCCACCCTCATCGACGATGATGTGACGCAGTTGCCGTCAGGGCATCCAGTTGACCGGCGCATTGTGCGGGAGGAGGAGATGAGACAGGAGTTGGAAGAGGAAGTGGTGGATGATGAGGACACTGACCCGACCTGGACAGGGGGGATGTCAAGCGGGGAAAGTAGTGTGGATGTTGAGGCAGGTGCAGCACCAAAAAGGGTAGCTAGAGGCAGAGGCAGAGGTCAGCAGCTTAGGCGAAGCCAGGCCACACCCGGAATCTCCCAAGATGTTCCAGTTCGTACCCAGCCCCGAAAAACTCCCACCTCGAGGGCACGTTTCTCGAAGGTGTGGAGTTTTTTCAAGGAATGCGCCGAGGACAGATATAGTGTTGTCTGCACAATTTGCCTCTCAAAATTGATTAGGGGCTCTGAGAAGAGCAACCTGTCCACCACTTCAATGCGCCGTCATTTGGAATCCAAGCACTGGAATCAGTGGCAGGCAGCAACGGCAGGACAAAGGCCGCCTGCCGTTCACGCCACTGCCACTGCCTCTGCCTCTGCCTCTGCCACTGCCACTGCTGACTGTGCTGGCGATGCACTCCAGAGGACGAGCCAGGACACCACTTCATCTGCCTCCGCCACTTTGTTGACTTCTACCTCATCCTCCCCTGGTCCTGTCTTATCTCCTTCTCCTGCACCATCAAAGGCACCATCAGGCGTTTCTTTACAACAACCCACCATCTCTCAGACATTGGAGCGGCGGCAGAAATACACTGCTAACCACCCACACGCGCAAGCCTTGAACGCCAACATCGCTAAACTGCTGGCCCAGGAGATGTTGGCGTTCCGGCTTGTTGAAACTCCCGCCTTCCTGGACCTGATGGCAACTGCGGCACCTCGCTATGCCGTCCCTAGCCGTCACTACTTCTCCCGGTGTGCCGTCCCCGCCTTGCACCAGCACGTGTCACTCAACATCAGGCGGGCCCTTAGTTCCGCGCTTTGCACAAAGGTCCACTTGACCACCGACGCGTGGACAAGTGCATGCGGACAGGGACGCTACATTTCACTGACGGCACACTGGGTGAATGTAGTTGAGGCTGGGACTGCTTCCCAAACTGGCCCGGTGTACCTCGTCTCCCCGCCTAACATTCCTGGCAGGGACACGAGAAGAACACCCCCCTCCTCCTCCTCCTCTACCGCCTCCTCCTCCGCCACCGCCTCCTCCTCCGCCACCGCCTCCTCCTCCGCTGTTAGATTGACCCCAGCTACGAGTTGGAAACGTTGCAGCACTGGCGTTGGTAGACGTCAGCAGGCTGTGCTGAAGCTGATCAGCTTGGGGGACAGACAGCACACTGCCTCCGAGGTGAGGGATGCCCTCCTCGATGAGACGGCAATATGGTTTGAGCCGCTGCACCTGGGCCCAGGCATGGTCGTTTGTGATAACGGCCGGAACCTGGTAGCAGCTCTGGAGCTTGCCGGACTCCAACATGTTCCATGCCTGGCCCACGTCTTCAACCTAGTGGTGCAACGTTTCCTAAAGAGCTACCCCAATGTTCCAGAGCTACTGGTGAAAGTGCGGCGCATGTGCGCCCACTTTCGCAAGTCGACAGTAGCCGCTGCTAGCTTAAAATCTCTCCAGCAACGCCTGCATGTGCCACAACACCGGCTTTTGTGCGACGTCCCCACACGCTGGAACTCAACGTTTCAGATGTTGAATAGAGTGGTTGAGCAGCAGAGACCTTTGATGGAATACCAGCTACAAAACCCTAGGGTGCCACAAAGTCAGCTGCCTCAGTTTCACATCCATGAGTGGCCATGGATGAGAGACCTTTGTGACATCCTACGGGTCTTTGAGGAGTCCACAAGGAGGGTGAGCTCTGAGGATGCGATGGTGAGCCTTACAATCCCGCTCTTGTGTGTTCTGAGAGAATCCCTAATTGACATCAGGGATAACTCAGATCACACAGAGGAGTTAGGGATAGCATCCGATCCGTCACAGCTGGAGAGTAGGTCCACACATCTGTCCGCTTCACTGCGTTTAATGGAGGAGGAGGAGGAGGAGGAGGAGGAAGAAGAGTTGTCCGATGATGTGATGGTGATACAGGAGGCTTCCGGGCAACTTCGAATCGTCCCATTGTTGCAGCGCGGATGGGTAGACATGGAGGATGAGGAGGAAATGGAGATTGAACTTTCCGGTGGGGCCAGAGGAGTCATGCCAACTAACACTGTGGCAGACATGGCTGAGTTCATGTTGGGGTGCTTTACAACCGACAAGCGTATTGTCAAAATCATGGAGGACAACCAGTACTGGATCTTTGCTATCCTTGACCCCCGGTATAAAAACAACATCTCGTCTTTTATTCCGGTAGAGGGGAGGGCCAATCGCATCAATGCTTGCCACAGGCAATTGGTGCAGAATATGATGGAGATGTTTCCAGCATGTGACGTTGGCGGCAGGGAGGGCAGTTCCTCCAGTAGGCAACCAAGTTCTCACCGGTCCACACAAACGAGGGGCACACTGTCTAAGGTCTGGGACACCTTGATGGCACCCCCTCGCCAAAGTGCCGCCACGGAGGGTCCTAGTGTCACCAGGCGTGAGAAGTATAGGCGCATGTTGCGGGAATACCTTTCCGACCACAGCCCTGTCCTCTCCGACCCCTCTGCGCCCTACACGTATTGGGTGTCGAAGTTGGACCTGTGGCTTGAACTTGCCCTATATGCCTTGGAGGTGCTGTCCTGTCCTGCCGCCAGCGTCCTATCTGAGAGGGTGTTCAGTGCAGCCGGTGGCATCATCACTGACAAGCGCACCCGTCTGTCAGCTGAGAGTGCCGACCGGCTCACTTTGATAAAAATGAACCACCACTGGGTAGAGCCGTCATTTTTGTGCCCCCCATGTGTAAAGCACCCCAACATGAAACTCCATGTCTGTACTCAACCTCTCCAATTCCTCCGCATCCTCATACTCATCCACCATAAGCGTTGCACAATTCTGCTAATACTAGGCTCCCTCCACCCTGATTTCCCCCAACTCTGCTGGTTAGAGGCTCCCTCCACCCTGATTTCCACCAACTCTGCTGGTTAGAGGCTCCCTCCACCATGAATTTGCCCAAACTGGGCTGTTTAGAGGCTCCCTCCACCATGAATTGGTCCAAACTGGGGTTTTTAGAGGCTCCCTCCACCATGAATTGGTCCAAACTGGGCTGGTTAGAGGCTCCCTCCACCATGAATTTCCCAAAACTTGGCTGTTTAGAGGCTCCCTCCACCATGAATTTGCCCAAACTGGGCTGTTTAGAGGCTCCCTCCACCATGAATTGGTCCAAACTGGGCTGGTTAGAGGCTCCCTCCACCATGAATTTGCCCAAACTGGGCTGTTTAGAGGCTCCCTCCACCATGAATTGGTCCAAACTGGGCTGGTTAGAGGCTCCCTCCACCATGAATTTCCCAAAACTTGGCTGTTTAGAGGCTCCCTCCACCATTAATTGGTCCAAACTGGGCTGGTTAGAGGCTCCCTCCACCATTAATTGGTCCAAACTGGGCTGGTTAGAGGCTCCCTCCACCATTAATTGGTCCAAACTGGGCTGGTTAGAGGCTCCCTCCACCATGAATTTCCCAAAACTTGGCTGTTTAGAGGCTCCCTCCACCATTAATTGGTCCAAACTGGGCTGGTTAGAGGCTCCCTCCACCATTAATTGGTCCAAACTGGGCTGGTTAGAGGCTCCCTCCACCATGAATTTCCCAAAACTTGGCTGTTTAGAGGCTCCCTCCACCATTAATTGGTCCAAACTGGGCTGGTTAGAGGCTCCCTCCACCATGAATTTGCCCAAACTGGGCTGTTTAGAGGCTCCCTCCACCATGAATTGGTCCAAACTGGGCTGGTTAGAGGCTCCCTCCACCATGAATTTCCCAAAACTTGGCTGTTTAGAGGCTCCCTCCACCATGAATTGGTCCAAACTGGGCTGGTTAGAGGCTCCCTCCACCATGAATTTGCCCAAACTGGGCTGTTTAGAGGCTCCCTCCACCATGAATTTGCCCAAACTGGGCTGTTTAGAGGCTCCCTCCACCATGAATTGGTCCAAACTGGGCTGGTTAGAGGCTCCCTCCACCATGAATTTCCCAAAACTTGGCTGTTTAGAGGCTCCCTCCACCATTAATTGGTCCAAACTGGGCTGGTTAGAGGCTCCCTCCACCATGAATTTGCCCAAACTGGGGTGGTTAGAGGCTCCCTCCACAATTAATTGGTCCAAACTGGGCTAATTAGAGGCTCCCTCCACCATGAATTGGTCCAAACTGGGTTTTTTAGAGGCTCCCTCCACCATGAATTTCCCAAAACTTGGCTGTTTAGAGGCTCCCTCCACCATTAATTGGTCCAAACTGGGCTGGTTAGAGGCTCCCTCCACAATTAATTGGTCCAAACTGGGCTAATTAGAGGCTCCCTCCACCATGAATTGGTCCAAACTGGGTTTTTTAGAGGCTCCCTCCACCATGAATTTGCCCAAACTGGGCTGTTTAGAGGCTCCCTCCACCATGAATTGGTCCAAACTGGGCTGGTTAGAGGCTCCCTCCACCATGAATTTCCCAAAACTTGGCTGTTTAGAGGCTCCCTCCACCATTAATTGGTCCAAACTGGGCTGGTTAGAGGTTCCCTCCACCATGAATTTGCCCAAACTGGGGTGGTTAGAGGCTCCCTCCACCATTAATTGGTCCAAACTGGGCTGGTTAGAGGCTCCCTCCACAATTAATTGGTCCAAACTGGGCTAATTAGATGCTCCCTCCACCATGAATTGGTCCAAACTGGGTTTTTTAGAGGCTCCCTCCACCATGAATTTCCCAAAACTTGGCTGTTTAGAGGCTCCCTCCACCATTAATTGGTCCAAACTGGGCTGGTTAGAGGCTCCCTCCACAATTAATTGGTCCAAACTGGGCTAATTAGAGGCTCCCTCCACCATTAATTGGTCCAAACTGGGCTGGTTAGAGGCTCCCTCCACCATGAATTTGCCCAAACTGGGCTGTTTAGAGGCTCCCTCCACCATGAATTTGCCCAAACTGGGCTGTTTAGAGTCTCCCTCCACCATGAATTGGTCCAAACTGGGCTGGTTAGAGGCTCCCTCCACCATGAATTTCCCAAAACTTGGCTGTTTAGAGGCTCCCTCCACCATTAATTGGTCCAAACTGGGCTGGTTAGAGGCTCCCTCCACCATGAATTTGCCCAAACTGGGGTGGTTAGAGGCTCCCTCCACCATTAATTGGTCCAAACTGGGCTGGTTAGAGGCTCCCTCCACAATTAATTGGTCCAAACTGGGCTAATTAGAGGCTCCCTCCACCATGAATTGGTCCAAACTGGGTTTTTTAGAGGCTCCCTCCACCATGAATTTCCCAAAACTTGGCTGTTTAGAGGCTCCCTCCACCATGAATTGGTCCAAACTGGGCTGGTTAGAGGCTCCCTCCACCATGAATTTCCCAAAACTTGGCTGTTTAGAGGCTCCCTCCACCATTAATTGGTCCAAACTGGGCTGGTTAGAGGCTCCCTCCACCATGAATTTGCCCAAACTGGGGTGGTTAGAGGCTCCCTCCACCATTAATTGGTCCAAACTGGGCTGGTTAGAGGCTCCCTCCACAATTAATTGGTCCAAACTGGGCTAATTAGAGGCTCCCTCCACCATGAATTGGTCCAAACTGGGTTTTTTAGAGGCTCCCTCCACCATGAATTTCCCAAAACTTGGCTGGTTAGAGGCTCCTTCCACCATTAATTGGTCCAAACTGGGCTGGTTAGAGGCTCCCTCCACCATGAATTGGTCCAAACTGGGCTGGTTAGAGGCTCCCTCCACCATGAATTTCCCAAAACTTGGCTGTTTAGAGGCTCCCTCCACCATTAATTGGTCCAAACTGGGCTGGTTAGAGGCTCCCTCCACCATGAATTGGTCCAAACTGGGCTGGTTAGAGGCTCCCTCCACCATGAATTTCCCAAAACTTGGCTGTTTAGAGGCTCCCTCCACCATTAATTGGTCCAAACTGGGCTGGTTAGAGGCTCCCTCCACCATGAATTTGCCCAAACTGGGGTGGTTAGAGGCTCCCTCCACCATTAATTGGTCCAAACTGGGCTGGTTAGAGGCTCCCTCCACAATTAATTGGTCCAAACTGGGCTAATTAGAGGCTCCCTCCACCATGAATTGGTCCAAACTGGGTTTTTTAGAGGCTCCCTCCACCATGAATTTGCCCAAACTGGGCTGTTTAGAGGCTCCCTCCACCATGAATTGGTCCAAACTGGGCTGGTTAGAGGCTCCCTCCACCATGAATTTCCCAAAACTTGGCTGTTTAGAGGCTCCCTCCACCATTAATTGGTCCAAACTGGGCTGGTTAGAGGCTCCCTCCACCATTAATTGGTCCAAACTGGGCTGGTTAGAGGCTCTCTCCACCATTAATTGGTCCAAACTGGGCTGGTTAGAGGCTCCCTCCACCATGAATTTCCCAAAACTTGGCTGTTTAGAGGCTCCCTCCACCATTAATTGGTCCAAACTGGGCTGGTTAGAGGCTCCCTCCACCATGAATTTGCCCAAACTGGGCTGTTTAGAGGCTCCCTCCACCATGAATTTGCCCAAACTGGGCTGTTTAGAGGCTCCCTCCACCATGAATTTGCCCAAACTGGGCTGTTTAGAGGCTCCCTCCACCATGAATTGGTCCAAACTGGGCTGGTTAGAGGCTCCCTCCACCATGAATTTCCCAAAACTTGGCTGTTTAGAGGCTCCCTCCACCATTAATTGGTCCAAACTGGGCTGGTTAGAGGCTCCCTCCACCATGAATTTGCCCAAACTGGGGTGGTTAGAGGCTCCCTCCACCATTAATTGGTCCAAACTGGGCTGGTTAGAGGCTCCCTCCACAATTAATTGGTCCAAACTGGGCTAATTAGAGGCTCCCTCCACCATGAATTGGTCCAAACTGGGTTTTTTAGAGGCTCCCTCCACCATGAATTTCCCAAAACTTGGCTGGTTAGAGGCTCCTTCCACCATTAATTGGTCCAAACTGGGCTGGTTAGAGGCTCCCTCCACCATGAATTGGTCCAAACTGGGCTGGTTAGAGGCTCCCTCCACCATGAATTTCCCAAAACTTGGCTGTTTAGAGGCTCCCTCCACCATTAATTGGTCCAAACTGGGCTGGTTAGAGGCTCCCTCCACCATGAATTGGTCCAAACTGGGGTTTTTAGAGGCTCCCTCCACCATGAATTGGTCCAAACTGGGGTTTTTAGAGTCTCCCTCCACCATGAATTGGTCCAAACTGGGGTTTTTAGAGTCTCCCTCCACCATGAATTGGTCCAAACTGGGGTTTTTAGAGGC
Organism: Leptodactylus fuscus; assembly: GCF_031893055.1. Classification (NCBI taxonomy): domain Eukaryota; kingdom Metazoa; phylum Chordata; class Amphibia; order Anura; family Leptodactylidae; genus Leptodactylus; species Leptodactylus fuscus. The sequence continues at coordinate 248,039,025 of NC_134267.1, read as the reverse complement.
TCCCTCCACCATGAATTTGCCCAAACTCTGCTGGTTAGAGGCTCAATCCACCCTGATTTTCAAAACAAATGTTGGTGCCAACCTCAACTTACTACAAGGGCCAAATTCACTGCTGGTGACAAGCTCTCCTCACTGCAAGTGCCAAATACACATGTTTCAAGGTGTTTTCCTACTGTCAGAGAGGTGGTATTGAGTGTGTAAAGTGTGTAGTTGTTAGGCTGTGATGTTGGGGTAATAGAGGGTCTTTGGTGTGTTAGATGCCCCCAGACATGCTTCCCCTGCTGTCCCAGTGTCATTCCAGAGGTGTTGGCATCATTTCCTGGGGTGTCATAGTGGACTTGGTGACCCTCCAGACACGGATTTGGGTTTCCCCCTTAACGAGTATCTGTTCCCCATAGACTATAATGGGGTTCGAAACCCGTTCGAACACACGAACATTGAGCGGCTGTTCGAATCGAATTTCGAACCTCGAACATTTTAGTGTTCGCTCATCTCTAAAGATAAGCACTGCAGCATCCCTGACCACAGGCGCTTGTCCAAGTGTCGGTGGTCAAGTGGACCTTACAGCAAAGCGCGGAACTAAGGGCCCACCTGATGTTGAGTGACACGTGCTGGTGCAAAGCGGGGACGCCACACCGGGAGAAGTTGAGACGGCTAGGGACGGCATAGTGAGGTGCCACAGTTGCCATCAGGTCCGGGAAGGCAGGAGTTTCAACAAGCCGGAACGCCAACCTCTCCTGGGCCAGCAGTTTAGCGATGTTGGCGTTCTAGGCTTGCGTGGGTGGGTGGTTAGCGGTGTATTTCTGCCGGCGCTCCAATATCTGAGAGATGGTGGGTTGTTGTAAAGAAGCGCCTGATGGTGCCTTTGATGGTGCAGGAGAAGGAGATAAGACAGAAACAGGGGAGGATGAGGGAGAAGTCAACAAAGTGGTGGAGGCAGATGAAGTGATGTCCTGGCTCGTCCTCTGGAGTGCATCGCCAGCACTGTGAGCAGAGGCAGTGGCATGAACGGCGGGCGACGTTTGTCCTGCCGTTGCTGCCTGCCACTGATTCCATTGCTTGGATTCCAAATGACGGTGCATTGAAGTGGTGGACAGGTTGCTCTTCTCAGGGCCCCTACTTGATTTCGAGAGGCAAATTGTGTAGACAACACTATATCTGTCCTCGGCGCATTCCTTGAAAAAACTCTACACCTTCAAGAAACGTGACCTCAATGGGGGAGTTTTTCTGGGCTGGGTACAAAAGGGAACATCTTCGGACATTCCGGGTCTGGCCTGGCTTCGGCAAAACAGCTGACCTCTGCCTCTGGACATGTCTCTGCCTCTAGCTACCCTTTTTGGTGCTGCACCTGCCTCAACATCCACACTACTTTCCCAGCTTGACATCTGCCTTGTCCAGGTGGGGTCGGTGTCCTCGTCGTCCACCACCTCCTCTTCCAACTCCTGTCTCGCCTCCTCCTCCTGCACAATGCGCATGTCAACTGGCTGCCCTGACAGCAACTGCGTCTCATCGTCGTCGATGAGGGTGGGTTGCTGGTCATCCGCCACCAAATCGACCAGAGATGGAATGGAAGAGACTCTAGTGTTTGAGCATCTGGACACAGATACTCGTCTGTTAGGTCCGTGGAATCGCGAAATGGAGGGGCAGGTTGCGGTACAGTCAAAGGAAGGGAGAACAGCTCTGGGGAGCAGGGACAGTTGGGGTTATTGTTCTGGGAAGATTGGGAATTTTGGGTGGAAGGAGGACAAGACTGTTGGGTAAGAGGAGGTAGAGGCTGACTGGCTGGTGGACAATGTGCTTTAAGCGTTATCCGACAGCCATTGCAAGACCTGTTCCTGGTTCTCGGGCCTACTAAGGTTTGTACCATTCAGCCTAGTTAATGTGGAACTTTTGTGCAAAGTGCAGAACTTAGGGCCCGCCTGATGTTAAGGGACACACGCTGGTACAAGGCTCAACTCACCCTAAGTGCCAAAAACACTGCTGGTGCAAGGCTCTACTCATGCCAAGGGCCTCAATCTCTGCTGGTAGCTCAGCTTAAGGTCCTGTAACTTTGTTTGGAAGGGCTCATGTTAAGGGCTAGAAAAGTGAATTTTGGAAGGTCTTACCACATCACACACACACACACACACTCAAAATGACAGTTAAGGGTGAGGGCTTTTGGAATTCCCATTGCCTATTCCATTTGTGGTTGTCATTGGGAACGTGATTTAAAGGGGTGGTTGTTACTGTTTGTTGAGCTTAAATTGGGGTTTGTGTCCATCCATTTGGGGAGTAAAGAAGGATTCCAGGTATTTTCCCACTTTGAGGTTTTTTTGAATGTGGAAAGTGTGTAGTTGTTAGGCAGTGATGTTGGGGTAATAGAGGGTCTTTGGTGTGTTAGATGCCCCCAGACATGCTTCCCCTGCTGTCCCAGTGTCATTCCAGAGGTGTTGGCATCATTTCCTGGGGTGTCATAGTGGACTTGGTGACCCTCCAGACACGGATTTGGGTTTCCCCCTTAACGAGTATCTGTTCCCCATAGACTATAATGGGGTTCGAAACCCGTTCGAACACACGAACATTGAGCGGCTGTTCGAATCGAATTTCGAACCTCGAACATTTTAGTGTTCACTCATCTCTATATATAATATATGTGCACTGGATATACAATATATTTGCACTGTATATATATAATATATGTGCACTGGATCTATAATATATGTGCACGGGATAGTTATAATATATGTGCACTGGATATATAATATATGTGCACTGGATATATATAATATATGTGCACTGGATGTATATAATATATGTGCACAGTATATATAATATATGTTCAATGGGTATATTTAATATATGAGCACTGGATATATAATATATGTGCACTGGATATTTAATATATGTACACTGGATATATATATAATATATGTGAACTGGATCAATAATATATGTGCACTGGATATATATATAATATATGTGAACTGGATCAATAATATATGTGCACTGGATATATAATATATGTGCACTGGATATATATAATATATGTGCACTGGATATATAATATATGTGCACTGGATATATATAATATATGTGCACTGGATATATATAATATATGTGCACTGGATATATAATATATGTGCACTGGATATATATAATATATGTGCACTGGATATATATAATATATGTGCACTGGATATATAATATATGTACACTGGATATATATAATATATGTGCACTGGATATATATAATATATGTGCACTGGATATATAATATATGTGCACTAGATATATATAATATATGTGCACTGTATATATATAATATATGTGCACTGGATATATATAATATACGTGCACTGGATATATAATATATGTGAACTGGATATATTTAATATATGTGCACTGGATATATAATATATGTGTACTGGATATATTTAATATATGTGCACTTGATCTATAGTATATGTGCACTGGATATATTTAATATATGTGCACTGGATATATTTAATATATGTGCTTTGGATATTTTTATATGTGCACTAGATATATAATGTACGTGCACTGGATATATTTAATATATGTGCACTGGATATTTAATATATCTGCAATGGATATATATAATATATGTGCACTGGATATTTAATATATGTGCACTGCATATATATAATATATGTGCACTGGATTTATAATATATGTGTACTGGATATATATAATATATGTGCACTGGATATAATAATATATGTGCACTGGATATTTAATATATGTGCACTGGATATATATAATATATGTGCACTGGATCTATAATATATGTGAACTGGATATATTTAATATATGTGCACTGGATATTTTTATATGTGCACTGGATCTATAATATATGTGCACTGGATATTTATAATATATGTGCACTATATATACAATATATGTGCAATGGATATATTTAATATATGTGCACTGGATATATAATATATGTGCACTGGATATATATAATATATGTGCACTGGATGTATAATATATGTGCACTGGATATATAATATATGTGCACTGGATATATATAATATATGTGCACTGGATATATAACATATGTGAACTGGATATATTTAATATATGTGCACTGGATATTTTTATATGTGCACTGGATCTATAATATATGTGCACTGGATATATAATATATGTGCACTGTATATATTTAATATATGTGCACTGGATCTATAGTATATGTGCACTGGATATATTTAATATATGTGCACTGGATATTTTTATATGTGCACTGGATATATAATATATGTGCACTGTATATATAATATATGTGCACTGGATATATTTAATATATGTGCACTGGATATTTTTATGTGTGCACTAGATATATAATGTACGTGCACTAGATATATTTAATACATGAGCACTGGATATTTATTATATGTGCACTGGATATTTAATATATCTGCACTGGATATAAATAATATATGTGCACTGGATATTTAATATATCTGCACTGGATATATATAATATATGTGCACTAGATATATAATATATGTGCACTGGATATTTATAATATATGTGCACTATATATACAATATATGTGCAATGGATATATTTAATATATGTGCACTGGATATATAATATATGTGCACTGGATAAATATAGTATATGTGCACTGGATCTATAATATATGTGCACTGGATATATAATATATGTGCACTGGATATTTAATATATGTGCACTGGATATATATAATATATGTGCACTGGATATATAATATATGTGCACTGGATATTTATAATATATGTGCACTGGATATATAATATATGTGCACTGGATATATAATATATGTGCACTGGATATATATAATATATTTGCACTGGATATATAATATATGTGCACTGGATATATAATATATGTGCACTGGATATATATATTTGCACTGGATATTTATAATATATGTGCAATGGATATATATAAAATATGTGCACTGGATATATATATTTGCACTGGATATTTATAATATATGTGCACTGGACATATAATATATGTGCACTGAATATTTAATATATGTGCACTGGATATACAATATATGTCCACTGGTTATATATAATATATGTGAACTGGATATATAATAAATGTGCAATGGATGTATATAATATATGTGCACTGGATATATAATATATGTGCACTGGATATATATAATATATGTGCACTGGATCTATAATATATGTCCACTGGATATATATAATATATGTGCACTGGATATATAATATATGTGCACTGGATATATAATATATGTGCACTGGATATATATAATATATTTGCACTGGATATATAATATATGTGCACTGGATATATAATATATGTGCACTGGATATATATATTTGCACTGGATATTTATAATATATGTGCAATGGATATATATAAAATATGTGCACTGGATATATATATTTGCACTGGATATTTATAATATATGTGCACTGGATATATATAATATATGTGCACTTGATATTTTTAATATATGTGCACTGGATATATTTAATATATGTGCACTGGATATATAATATACGTGCACTGCATATTTAATATATGTGCACTGGATATATACATATTATATGTGCACTGGATATTTAATATATGTGGACTGGATATATATAGTATATGTGCACTGGATATATATAATATGTGTGCAATGGAAATATAATATATGTGCACTAGATATAAAATATATATGTGCACTGGATATATATATATATTATATGTGCACTGGATATTTAATATATGTGCACTGGATATTTAATATATCTGCACTGGATATATATAATATATGTGCACTGGATATTTAATATATGTGCACTGGAATTATATAATATATGTGCACTGGATATATAATATATGTGTGTCACGGGATGGTTAGAGTCTATACTATAGGCAATGTGTAATATATATTTCATGTGGAATGTATTCTCTAACCTGTTGTATACATCAATGTGTAGTTGGCTGATTGGGGTCTAGTGTGTTAGCACATTGTATGCAAATACCTCTAACTAGTGAGGACCAGTGAGGACAATGGGTGGAGATAATCTGATTGGTGTCTCCAAGAAGATGTTGGACGGTGCATTGTCCAAAGTAGACAGGGAGTCTGCTCTCCTTGGCATAGGTGAGGGGGGAAGGATCTGTGACTCATATAGGATGTAACAGTGTTAGTATATAGGATGAAGTTAGCAGTTAGTATGTGTTAGCCGGCCTGTGCACAGCTCTGCAGAGAGCCAGGATTTAGTTACAGGACCAAGGAACCAAAGCTATCATTGGATTGTGACTTCTGTGGACTTATTGTTGTTACGGTTGATGTGACCGCCACCGGCTACTAACTTTGTGGATTACAATAAATTGCTGTTGTCTCCTGACCTCTTGCGTCCATGTTGATTCAAGATATCCTCCGGAGGAAGGACGTATACCTTTGCTCTGTGACAACTGGTTGGCAGCGGTGGGATCAACAGAGGACAGCGAGATGGACTACAGCAGCCCAGCGATTAATGGAGCCACAACCTCAGAATACAGGAACTGGACTATGGCAAGTCTACAAGTAAGGGCCCGGGAACTAAACCTGAGTTACCAGGGAAGAACGATAGATCAACTGATCGAGGCACTGGAGGAGATGACCCTGCAAAGCGACCATGAGGAGGGCTGCCCCCAGGAGACTGGAGAGATACGGGAGTGGCAGGTACAGACCCAAAAGAGCAGATGGGTTGTTTTGTATGAGGAGGAATTGGCAGTGCTGGGGCTAGGAGCAACTGCAGAGCAAAGGAGTAGAGCATTACAGAGGGCTCAGGAAACGGAGAAGGAGGAACAGAGAATGGCGCATGAAAAGGAAAGAATGGCGCATGAAAGGCGAATGGCTGAGATAACTACGAGGAATTATAATCAAACGCCGACCCCCAGCCCAACAGTGAGAGAACCACCATATGTCTCCCATAAACACTTCAAGACCTTTGATGAAGCGGCTGGGGATGTTGATGGATATTTTCAGGACTTCGAACACCAGTGCCGCCTGATGGAAGTCCCAGAGAAGGATTGGGTCCGGTATCTGGTGGGACACCTACGAGATGGGGCTGCGGAAGCTCTCAGAGCCATGGACCCTAGTGATCAGCGGGACTATGAGGCCATTAAAAGAGCGGTGCAGAAGTATTATGCAGTCACTCCAGAGACCTACCGAGTTCAGTTCCGCTCTTTGTCTTACAACGGGGGAAGCTCCTTCCACATGTTCGCCCACAAGTTGAAGCAAGCATGCAAGCGCTGGCTAGAAGGAGAGGAGGCTGTCACAGTCGATAAGATCCTCCAAGTCATACTTAAGGAACAGTTCTTTTCCCAGTGCCCCGCTGAGATCCGTGAGTGGGTGCTGGAACGGAACCCAGCCACAGTTGAGCAAGCTGCTTCTCTTGCAGATGAGGGCCTGACCATCAAGCCGCAGTGGAAGAGGTTGTTTGCAGAGGAGCGGAAAACTACCACAGTCCGCCAGACACCCTTCAGCCAGCCACCCACCTTTCGTGTCCGGCCTCAGGATTACAATTCCCCCTCTACCCCTGCCCCAGCCCATCGGCCTCCAGCTATGAACAACCCTGTCCCTAGACAACGACCCACTGGAAGAATGCTAGAGCGCAGATGTTTTGGGTGCGGGCGGCCTGGACATTTGCAAGCTAGTTGCCCTGTTAACATGGGGGCACGGGCCACCGTGGCATCCCGGCCTATTCACTACCTGGGAACCACTCCTAGGACAGAAAGTTTGGCCCCATTTCCAGATGACTCCATGAATGACCCATCTGTTCCACCTCCAGGGGTCTATGGGATTCAGCCTTCCGCCACACATCCCGCAAACCTTCAGAGGAAGCACTTGCAGGAGGTCCTACTGGATGGCCGAACAGTTGTTGGATTCCGGGACTCGGGAGCTTTCCTAACGGTAGCGGACCCCCGAGTTGTGCGACCCGAGGCCCTAGAGGAGGGCCCTGGCATTTCTATCAAGTTGGCAGGGGGTACTCAAAGACGTATTCCTAAAGCTACCGTGGAACTCAACTATGGTTATGGTCCAAAACGATGCACAATTGGTGTGATGAGCGGGCTGCCGGCCGATGTTCTGTTAGGCAACGATGTTGGAAATCTACAGTGCCACTTTGTGGGACCAGTGACCCGAAGCCAAGCTCAGAGAGAAGCCAACATGGATCGACTGGATTTGCTGTCAGATGCCAGCCCAGCGGCCCCAACTTCCCAACTGGTGAGTGACTCTTCCCTCGGGGCTAATAATCCTGAAATTTGGGACAAGGCACAGTTTAGGAGGGAGGTAGAGACGGACCCTACATTGGATAGTTTCCGAGCACGGGCTGAGATTGGACAGATAGGAGAAAGTGGTGAGAAGATTATTAAGGAAGATGGACTCCTCTACCAGGTTACAGAGGCTTGCTCTCCAGATAAACCCTGGACTTATTGTAGACAGCTTGTTGTGCCCCAGCGATACCGGGCCTCCCTACTGCACCTTGCCCATGACATTCCCATGGCTGGCCATCAAGGGAAAACTCGCACAGAACGGAGGCTTACTCACTTGTTTTATTGGCCTGGGATCTCTCAGGCTGTTGCGCAGTTCTGTCGGACTTGTGATGTATGTCAGCGTAGAGGCCGACCAGGGGACCACCCAAGAGCCCCCTTACAGCCTTTGCCCGTCATTGATGAACCCTTCCAACGAGTGGCTGTTGATATCATCGGGCCTTTGGCTAGACCCAGTAAATCTGGGAAACAATATATATTGACAGTAGTCGACTATGCCACCCGATACCCAGAAGCTGTGGCACTATCCTGTATCTCTGCCACCAAAGTAGCCGAGGCCCTTGTGACTGTCTTCACCAGAGTTGGATTCCAAAGTGAGATCTTGTCAGACCAGGGTACCCAATTTATGTCCGAACTGGTACAGTGTCTATGGCGTACCTGCGGGGTGCGGGCGATCCGGACCACCCCATACCACCCCCAGACCAATGGACTATGTGAGCAGTTTAATGGTACTCTAAAGAACATGTTAAAAGCCTTTACTGAGACTGATCCAGACTGGGAAAGGTACCTACCACATCTCCTGTTTGCATATCGGGAAGTGCCCCAGGAATCTACTGGATTTTCCCCCTTTGAACTGCTGTATGGCCGGAAAGTTCGTGGTCCGTTAACCTTAGTCAAGGAGCACTGGGAGGGGCCAGTGGAGGATACCGGAATTCCTGTTGTCCCTTATGTTCTGAAGCTTTGGGACACGCTGGCCCGGTTGGCCCATTTTGCTAAAGAGCAGGTCCAGAGGGCGCAGACTCGACAAAAGACTTGGTACGACCGCAAAGCACGCTATTGGGAATTTACTGAGGGGCAACAAGTTCTTATTAGAGATGAGCGAACAGTGTTCTATCGAACACATGTTCGATCGGATATCAGGCTGTTCGATGTGTTCGATTCGAATCGAACATCACGTGGCAAACTCCCAAAAAATTTGATTCCCCTCCCACCTTCCCTGGCGCTTTTTTTGCACCAATAACAGCGCAGGGGAGGTGGGACAGGAACTACGACACCGGAGGCATTGAAAAAAAATCGGAAAAAGTCATTGGCTGCCGAAATCAGGTGACCTCCATTTTAGACGAATAGTGGATTTCAAATCCGGGTCATATGAGAATGTAAACTTTGTGACTAAGAGACAGGGATAGCTGTACAGGCAGGGATAGCTAGGGATAACCTTTATTTAGGTAGGAATGTTATTAAAAATAAGTTTTTGGGGCTCTATCAGGTGTGTAATTGTGATTTTTGTGACATAAACTTTTTCCAATAGGAATGCATTGGACAGCGCTGATTGGCCAGAGTACGGAACTCTGATATAGCAGAGCCGAGTGTGGATTCCTATATCCACACTCGGCTCTGCTATATCAGATGGGCTGACCGGCACACGGTGTAGTTCAGCAGCACTGCTACCAATAGGAATGCATTGGTCAGCCTTCGGCCAATCAGCGCTGGCTCTGCTGGAGGAGGCGGAGTCTAAGATCGCTCCACACCAGTCTCCATTCTGGTCCGACCTTAGACTCCGCCTCCTCCAACAGAGCCAGCGCTGATTGGCCAATGCATTCTATTAGCCCGATGAAGTAGAGCTGAATGTGTGTGCTAAGCACACACATAGAGATGAGCGAACAGTGTTCTATCGAACATATGTTCGATCGGATATCAGGGTGTTCGCCATGTTCGAATCGAATACCGCGTGGTAAAGTGCGCCAAAATTCGATTCCCCTCCCATCTTCCCTGGCGCCTTTTTTGCACCAATAACAGCGCAGGGGAGGTGGGGGACAACAGCGCAGGGGACAGGAACTACGACACCGGGGGCATTGAAATAAATTGGAAAAAGTCATTGGCTGCCGAAAACATGTGACCTCCATTTTAGACGAATAGTGGATTTGAAATCCGGGTCATATGAGAATGTGAACTTTGTGACTATGAGACAGGGATAGCTGTACAGGCAGGGATAGCTAGGGATAACCTTTATTTAGGGGGGAATGTTATTAAAAATAACTTTTTGGGGCTCTATCGGGTGTGTAATTGTGATTTTTGTGACATAAACTTTTTCCCATAGGGATGCATTGGCCAGCGCTGATTGGCCGAATTCCGTACTCTGGCCAATCAGTGCTGGCCAATGCTTTCTATTAGCTTGATGAAGCAGAGTGTGCACAAGGGTTGCATCAGATGTGTAGTTGAGCAGAACTGGCTCAGCACTGCTAAGTCTCTGCATTCGCATAGGAATGCATTGGCCAGCCTTCGGCCAATCAGCGCTGGCTCTGCCGGAGGAGGTGGAGTCTAAGGTCGGACCTGAATGGAGACTGGTGTGGAGCGATCTTAGACTCCGCCTCCTCCAGCAGAGCCAGCGCTGATTGGTCGAGTTCCGTACTCTGGCCAATAAGCGCTGGCCAATGCATTCTATTAGCGTGAACTGAGTTTGCACAGGGGTTCTAGTGCACCCTCGGCTCTGCTACATCAGATTGCTACATCTGATGTAGCAGTGCCGAGTGTGCATCAGATGTGTAGTTGAGCAGAACTGGCTCAGCACTGCTAAGTCTCTGCATTTGCATAGGAATGCATTGGCCAGCCTTCGGCCAATCAGTGCTGGCTCTGCTGGAGGAGGCGGAGTCTAAGGTTTGGCGCACTTTACCACGCGGTGTTCGATTCGATTCGAACATGGCGAACACCCTGATATCCGATCGAACATGTGTTCGATAGAACACTGTTCGCTCATCTCTAATCATTACATGACAATTTTACACAATGGGGGACAATCTTAGTTTCAATCAGCTTATCTCAACCCTTGTTCACTTTCTTGCGCAATCTTTTCACTTGCTTCAACCCAAAATCTGCTAGCCCTCCTATCATGTGCATATTATCACATCACTTTCTGTTTCAGCTTCTAAGTTCCATCTTTTTGACATCCTAAACTTAGGTAACATACCTAACCCTCCTGTTTCTTGCCACTTTCTGGCATCTTTTCATTACATCAACATTTTTCAACTATTCATTTCATGATTCACATAATCTAACACATTGTGACCGCTCATTGCCCAGAATACATAGGCAGCCCATGACCACACCTGGAATACTGTGTACAGTTCTGGGCGCCTCAATTCAAGAAAGACATCGATATATTGGAGCAAGTCCAGAGAAGAGCAACCAAAATGGTGGAAGGTCTGCAAACCATGTCCTATGAGGAGCGGCTAAAAGAACTGGGATTGTTTAGTTTGCAGAAGAGAAGGCTGAGGGGAGATTTAATAGCAGTCTACAAATATCTGAAAGGTAGTCACAGTGCAGAGGGATCTCCCCTATTCTCATTAGCACAAGGAAGTACAAGAAGCAATGGGATGAAACGAAAGGGAAAGAGATACAGATTAGACATTAGGAAAAACTTTCTGACAGTGAGGGGAGTGAGAGAGTGGAATAGGCTGCCACGGGAGGTGGTGGGCGCTCCATCAATGGAAATCTTCAAGCGGAATCTGGAGAAACATATAGCTGGGATGATTTAGGAAAACCTGCACTCGCAGGGGGTTGGACCCGATGGCCCTTCAGGTCCCTTCCAACTCTACCATATAAAAAAAATTAAAAAAAATGTCAACAAAATGTATTTACAACCTCTCTCTTTTTAAATATATACATGTTTTTTACACAATTTCACACTATATTCTGGATTATTTGATGGACGTCTCAAAATTCCAGATTATCAGAATTTTCCTAAAATTTTACTTTTAAAGTCAAAATGTTGCTAACAACACAGTCCTAACAAGAAAAACCTTCTACCGTACCCCACTTCTAGCACTATATGTTTTCTCAACTATCTTAAGGGGTCGGGTACGGCTTTAAAGAAGGCAACACCAAATGCTTTACTAAGACAATTCTATGTCGGATCAGTGACTACATAAAAAGAGAACGGAAGCTAGTGTGATATTGTGCACACTTCTGTATGATACAAATGATAAAGAATAATATACAAAGATTAAAATACGGCACAGACCAGATGAGTTACCTTCCCTCATAACCGTGATCTGAGCCAGCTCAGGGAAATCTACAATGACGAGGTACAAATATGTAACAAATAATAAGGATTCCGGTCTCTAATGGTAAATTCTTAGACAAAAAGAAGATACGTTTAGGATAATTAGCATAACGTGACTGGATATAAAGTTACAACATAAGTTCCAACACATAACTATGGGATAAGACACAAAGAAGAAGTTTCAGCTCATTATTTCCCATTCCCATAAACACATAGAGACATAAACAAACAAGTAAAAATCAGAATATTCTCTGTAATACATAGATGATACCAGTAATCCAATCTCTGTGCGCCTTGAACTCTAGCACAAAGATTTCAACTTGGGGTAAAACCCCAACTTGTAGGTTGGTGAGGCGACAGAGGGTGAGTGGCCGCCTCCCCCTCCGTGACCTCCCATACCCACGCTGTGAAGATCCGAAACTTCTCACTATCACCTTTTTGCTCTTTTGTGGATACAACAGTTTAAAAGACAATAACAGACAAACAATAATTCAAAACATAACCATGACATCATCTGCTTAGATTTTGTACCAAATCACTTCTTCGGATATAATACATAGACTGTGGACTCTGGTGCTGGCACAAAGCCAAGTTTCGTCTTCTCTGCGCTTCCTCCAGCATCTGGCAGTCTAAGAGATAAAACGACCTTGAAGCTCTTGGCAGTCAATGAAAAAGCTTTGATTGCTCTCTACAGAAATAAAATAGGAATAAAACTCAAACAGCAGTTAATATACTGACACAAAAATTACATATTAACATTTTCGTGCAATCTTTGAATATTTTCATGGCAAACCACAATCTAATTATCCCAGATGTTCAAAACCTCAAACTATACTTGACGTTGCTTTAAAGGGAATTTACCAGACTATTCCAATTTTTCTTTATTAGATTCCAACCAAAGTTTTGAATGTATAATCCTCTAAACATCATAATAATGGTATACAGTGGGGTCTTTTATAGCTGAACTGGGCATATACACTTGGAGACTCGGAAAAGGGGGGCTACCGGGGGTTTGACCTCTTCCGGGGTTGAGGGTTTGTACTAGGAACTGGATGTAGCTATCACCGGATATAGGGGCGTGATCTGAGGGGCGGTGGGAGGTGTTGGTCTGGGTGTACTAACATGGCCGCCAGAGGAAACAGCCATGACCTCACTTCCGCCATCCCTGGGCGTTGGTCCGGAAGATGAGACAACAGGGGATGGGCGGGGAGCTCCACAGGCTACACCGACATCTTGCCAATCAGGATTCTGCTGTCCACAGACGTCACAGGTCCACCCATCTCCACCACTCTCGGCGCCATTTTAGGGCAGTGGCGCACAAGCAATTATACTCGGCATATTCTTTTTATCATCAAGTTTCAGATAACCAAACAGAGGTTCAGCGTTTTCATGTCCTCCCTCGCCTGTCAGTCCTGCATATCCCTCACGCTATAGAGTCCTTGCGACCCTGCAATGAGCAAACCTTTATCTCCTAACATTCCACCTCATTCACCTGTTTCTTCCCCTCTCTCACTTTTAACCAAATCCACAGCCGTCTGTGCCTCTGTAGACAAAGTATGCTTGCATATGAACAGCCGTACCACGATCTCTGTTCTTTAGCGCCACGCGACCAGAACAGCAAATACCTAAAACCACAAGTTCGTTCTCAGACCCAGCCTATCGCCAGGGAGAACCACAAATTCGAAATAACAATGATGGTACGGCACCAAATACAATAGTCTAAAAATAATCTAAACAGACGGCTGTTAGCTACCTCCCCTCACACTATAGTCAAACAGGCACAAGCCCAATCTCAATCCACACCTCTATCTGACCGATTGAGCCACACAGGACAGAAATATATCAGTGCTGCGGTTCTAAGCTATCAGAGGAAACTCCAGGCATGTCTGCCCCTTTAAGACCTTGAGCACCCGACCCGGCTCACCACCACACTTACTAAACCGCCACCTCTCGAGATTCACAGGCAAGTGAACACATATAAAATATGAGTAAACTCACCGTGATCGTTTGAGGTTCTGGACACCCTCCTCGGGAAATGGCGGAGTTCGGTGTGGCGGCCTATGCGGGTCAGCGAGCCCCCCCTGGTTTCCTCATGATAGCCCCACGTTGGGCGCCATTTGTCAGGGTCGAATTCGACAGCACGGGTCAATCAGTCAGATCCAAATTAGTATTAGCATGTGTGCACCGCGCTAAGAATGACACAGACACTCAGTTCCGTTTTCAATCCCAGCTCATGCTATATCATCGCCTCCATAGCACTGAACTAACTTTATTTCATGTCACACATAGTTATACAGGAAAGGAAAAGAAAGGGTTAATGCATAATATAACATGAAATTCTTCACATGATTGGCTCTTGATCGTGACGTATAACAGGTTGTAGTCTTGGTTACAATCTAAGGAATTTAGCAAAACATAAGAATCGTCGCCATCTTATAATACATTCTTTATTCCAAAGCTGATAGTCTTTAGTTTTAAAGGAAAATTAGTATTTCAACATAAATCCAGTAGCAATGCATCAGCAATTGTGACTTCAGATCTGACAGTGTTAGTTTTACCAGTCAGTCAGGTCAGTAGTGCTGGACTTGAGCAGACACCGCCTGACAGTATGGAGCACAATTAGCATATTGGGTGTTGAGACGATCAGAAATGATATGACCACTCCTACTGCAGCACTTGGGCCAATTCAGTTTCTTCCTCATCTGACTTCGAGTGGCCTGGTACTCCCACTGCTCATGGCTTCGTATTGTGACATTATCCCAAGGCCCTTCGGGGTTGTATATGAGGACCCAGGCCGAGCCTCTCCTTCAGGGTGGTCTTTTCTTCCTTGATAAAGAGCTGGTGGCTTCTTTCCCGTAGAGTCTGGCTAGTTGTAATAAAGAGCTAGCGGGGGGACTTCCTCCTTGGATGGATGTCTCTCTGTGGTTAGTCAGTTGGGTTGGGTGCAATCACTTGCTTCCACTTCTCTACAACTTAGTGGTTGTTTCACTGGAGGAAGCCATGCAAGTGGGAGTGGAGCATAAACAGAGAGAAGTATAATGGAAAGATCTGCGCGGCTTCCAGATTGGCTGCAACGTTTAGGCTACAAATACTAAAAGGAAATGCAAAATACTATGGGAAAAATGCCAGCGTCTTATAAAAACATGAGCTGTGTCACCGAGACCAAGAGGCAGTGCCGGGTATTTTCCACCTACAGAACATCAAAATGGCTATTCCCTTTACTGTATTCCGTCACGGGTAACAAGATTATTCTCCCCTGTGTGACTTCTCTCATGTCTAATAAGATTGGATTTATCTCTAAAACATTTTCCACATTCCGAACATGAATAAGGCTTCTCCCCTGTGTGACTTCTCTCGTGTTTCATAAGATCCGATTTACATGAAAAGAATTTCCCACATTCTGAACATGAATATGGCTTCTCCCCTGTGTGACGTCTCTCATGTATAACAAGATGTCCTTTCTGAGTAAAACATTTCCCACATTCTGAACATGAATACGGCTTCACTCCTGTGTGACTTCTCTCGTGTTTCATAAGATCCGATTTACATGAAAAGAATTTCCCACATTCTGAACATGAATATGGCTTCTCTCCTGTGTGACGTCTCTCATGTATAACAAGATTTCCTTTCGTAGTAAAACATTTTCCACATTCTGAACATGAATATGGCTTCTCTCCTGTGTGAAGTCTCTCATGTTCAACAAGATTTCCTTTCATAGTAAAACATTTCCCACATTCTGAACATGAATATGGCTTCTCTCCTGTGTGAAGTCTCTCATGTTCAACAAGATTTCCTTTCATAGTAAAACATTTCCCACATTCTGAACATGAATATGGCTTCTCTCCTGTGTGAAGTCTCTCATGTATAACAAGACTTCCTTTCGTAGTAAAACATTTCCCACATTCTGAACATGAATACGGCTTCACTCCTGTGTGACTTCTCTCGTGTTTCATAAGACCCGATTTACATGAAAAGAATTTCCCACATTCTGAACATGAATATGGCTTCTCTCCTGTGTGAAGTCTCTCATGTTCAACAAGATTTCCTTTCATAGTAAAACATTTCCCACATTCTGAACATGAATATGGCTTCTCTCCTGTGTGAAGTCTCTCATGCTTAACAAGATTTCCTTTCGTAGTAAAACATTTCCCACATTCTGAACATGAATATGGCTTCTCTCCTGTGTGAAGTCTCTCATGCTTAACAAGATTTCCTTTCGTAGTAAAACATTTCCCACATTCTGAACATGAATACGGCTTCACTCCTGTGTGACTTCTCTCGTGTTTCATAAGATCCGATTTACATGAAAAGAATTTCCCACATTCTGAACATGAATATGGCTTCTCTCCTGTGTGACGTCTCTCATGTATAACAAGATTTCCTTTCATAGTAAAACATTTTCCACATTCTGAACATGAATATGGCTTCTCTCCTGTGTGAAGTCTCTTATGTTCAACAAGAGTTCCTTTCGTAGTAAAACATTTCCCACATTCTGAACATGAATATGGCTTCTCTCCTGTGTGAAGTCTCTCATGTATAACAAGACTTCCTTTCGTAGTAAAACATTTCCCACATTCTGAACATGAATATGGGTTCTCTCCGGTGTGAAGTTTCTCATGTATAACAAGATTTCCTTTCGTAGTAAAACATTTCCCACATTCTGAACATGAATATGGCTTCTCTCCTGTGTGAAGTCTCTCATGTATAACAAGATTTCCTTTTGTAGTAAAACATTTCCCACATTCTGAACATGAATATGGCTTCTCTCCTGTGTGACGTCTCTCATGTATAACAAGTCTTCTTTTCGTAGTAAAACATTTCCCACATTCTGAACATGAATATGGCTTCTCTCCTGTGTGAAGTCTCTCATGATTAACAAGATTTCCTTTCGTAGTAAAACATTTCCCACATTCTGAACATGACTTCTTTGCTGTGTGACTTCTTTCATGGTTAACAAGACTTGATGTTTTTGTAAAACATTTCCCACATTCTGAACATGAATATGGCTTCTCTCCTGTGTGACTTCTTCTGTGTGTTACAAGACTTGCACTATTAATAAATGCTCTTCCACATTCCTCACACTGAAACCTTTTCCCGCCTTTCTTCTCAGTACTTGTGGTCACAATCTGTGGTTGGTCAGAAGGTTCCTCATGATTGGGGGGATTATATGATGGATCTGTACTGTGACGTCCTGGATGTACATGAGGGGTAATGAGGTTTTCTCCTGAGGAGCGCTCCATCATATCTTCATCTTCTCCTTTATCACTTACTGATAACATGACGTTTCCCTCAGAGATCGCACTGGGATTTTCTGTAAGAGAAAAAATAGATTTTATGATTCTTATTGATTTTAGCACAAATTTAATTTGCATGTTCTATGATTTGCATAGGGTGTGAATCAGGCAATAAGATATCATGTATACATCACTACATCACTGTCACTCGGTAAGGAGACTGTTGTATTGATGCCTGGACGTCCGCTGCCTCCGGGGAGAAACACCAAACAGATTCCAGATAACAGGGTTGTGCATCAATACAAATGGCAATAAGTAAAAGGAAACTAAAGTATTGGTACAAAAAAAAAAAAAAAAATTCCTTGGCCTCCCCGGCTGCTCAGACGCTGTAGGTCGGTGCAAGTCCTTTCACTCAGTCATGTGGAGTAGAGTACAGTACAGCTTCTGCTGTATCCTCAGTGACAGACGCACAGAGATCATTCCGGCTGGACATAGAATATCCTCTGCTTCTCAGAGAGAAAGTCCAGAATAAGCAGCAGCATTATTACCAGTAACAGGTGGACGCCCTGTAAGACGCCAAACATTAGATGAGCTCCTCACCCCTCGGGGCTGCTCCCCTGCTTATCAGGTATGAGGAACGAGGAGAGTTACTGGACTGGAGCTCTAAGGGGGAACTTCTCCTTCTCCATTCATGACTCCGTACCTGTGGTAACACCTCCTGGAATCTCCTCCTCCACTTCCCTCTTACACAGGTGATGGCCCCTCATCCTCTCTTCTTCAGCCTCCGCTTTAATATCAGTCACATCTTCTCCCTGATTTCTGGCAATGGCTCCATCTGTAGGAAACACACAGTGATGGGATAGATTGCCATGTGATGATGAGGAGATGATGGGAGTAGTAGTATCTAGAGGAGAAAGTCTCCGCTCCTTACACTGCTGATCAGTCCAGGAATCCGTCTCCTCTTCTGCTTCTTCTTTAACCTCAGCCTTAATGTCCATCAGATCTTCACCCTAAACAGGGAAGAAACAATGTAATATCTGGTCCAGTCACTTTATGGTCTGAATATAGCGCCATCTACCTGCTGACTGTCTGGTACATGTATGAGTGCAGGAGCTCCACCCCCTATATAGATGTACCCCAGGACTCAGCAGCGCCATCTACCTGCTGACTGTCTGGTACATGTATGAGTACAGGAGCAGCGAGCTCCACCCCCTATATAGATGTACCCCAGGACTCAGCAGCGCCATCTACCTGCTGACTGTCTGGTACATGTATGAGTGCAGGAGCTCCACCCCCTATATAGATGTACCCCAGGACTCAGCAGCGCCATCTACCTGCTGACTGTCTGGTACATGTATGAGTACAGGAGCGGCGAGCTCCACCCACTATATAAATGTACCCCAGGACTCAGCAGCGCCCCCTAGCTGCTGACTGTCTGGTACATGTATGAGTACAGGAGCGGCGAGCTCCACCCACTATATAGATGTACCCCAGGACTCAGCAGCGCCATCTACCTGCTGACTGTCTGGTATATGTATGAGTACAGGAGCTCCACCCCCTATATAGGTGTACCCCAGGACTCAGCAGCGCCATCTACCTGCTGACTGTCTGCTACATGTATGAGTACAGAAGCGGCGAGCTCCACCCCCTATATAGATGTACCCCAGGACTCAGCAGCGCCATCTACCTGCTGACTGTCTGGTACATGTATGAGTACAGGAGCGGTGAGCTCCACCCCCTATATAGATGTACCCCAGGACTCAGCAGCGCCATCTACCTGCTGACTGTCTGGTACATGTATGAGTACAGGAGCGGTGAGCTCCACCCCCTATATAGATGTACCCCAGGACTCAGCAGCGCCATCTACCTGCTGACTGTCTGGTACATGTATGAGTGCAGGAGCTCCACCCCCTATATAGATGTACCCCAGGACTCAGCAACGCCATCTACCTGCTGACTGTCTGGTACATGTATGAGTGCAGGAGCTCCACCCCCTATATAGATGTACCCCAGGACTCAGCAGCGCCATCTACCTGCTGACTGTCTGGTACATGTATGAGTGCAGGAGCTCCACCCCCTATATAGATGTGCCCCAGGACTCAGCAGCGCCATCTACCTGCTGACTGTCTGCTACATGTATGAGTGCAGGAGCTCCACCCCCTATATAGATGTACCCCAGGACTCAGCAGCGCCCCCTACCTGCTGACTGTCTGGTACATGTATGAGTGCAGGAGCGGCGAGCTCCACCCCCTATATAGATGTACCCCAGGACTCAGCAACGCCATCTACCTGCTGACTGTCTGGTACATGTATGAGTGCAGGAGCTCCACCCCCTATATAGATGTACCCAGGACTCAGCAGCGCCCCCTACCTGCTGACTGTCTGGTACATGTATGAGTACAGGAGCTCCACCCCCTATATAGATGTACCCCAGGACTCAGCAGCGCCATCTACCTGCTGACTGTCTGGTACATGTATGAGTACAGGAGCTCCACCCCCTATATAGATGTACCCCAGGACTCAGCAGCGCCATCTACCTGCTGACTGTCTGGTATATGTATGAGTGCAGGAGCGGCGAGCTCCACCCCCTATATAGATGTACCCCAGGACTCAGCAGCGCCATCTACCTGCTGACTGTCTGGTACATGTATGAGTACAGGAGCTCCACCCCCTATATAGATGTACCCCAGGACTCAGCAGCGCCATCTACCTGCTGACTGTCTGGTACATGTATGAGTACAGGAGCTCCACCCCCTATATAGATGTACCCCAGGACTCAGCAGCGCCATCTACCTGCTGACTGTCTGGTACATGTATGAGTGCAGGAGCTCCACCCCCTATATAGATGTACCCCAGGACTCAGCAGCGCCATCTACCTGCTGACTGTCTGGTACATGTATGAGTACAGGAGCGGCGAGCTCCACCCCCTATATAGATGTACCCCAGGACTCAGCAGCGCCCCCTACCTGCTGACTGTCTGGTACATGTATGAGTACAGGAGCTCCACCCCCTATATAGATGTACCCCAGGACTCAGCAGCGCCATCTACCTGCTGACTGTCTGGTACATGTATGAGTGCAGGAGCGGTGAGCTCCACCCCCTATATAGATGTACCCCAGGACTCAGCAGCGCCATCTACCTGCTGACTGTCTGGTACATGTATGAGTGCAGGAGCGGTGAGCTCCACCCCCTATATAGATGTACCCCAGGACTCAGCAGCGCCCCCTACCTGCTGACTGTCTGGTACATGTATGAGTACTGGAGCGGCGAGCTCCACCCCCTATATAGATGTACCCCAGGACTCAGCAGCGCCATCTACCTGCTGACTGTCTGGTACATGTATGAGTGCAGGAGCTCCACCCCCTATATAGATGTACTCCAGGGCTCAGCAGCGCCATCTACCTGCTGACTGTCTGGTACATGTATGAGTGCAGGAGCTCCCCCCTATATAGATGTACCCCAGGGCTCAGCAGCGCCATCTACCTGCTGACTGTCTGGTACATGTATGAGTACAGGAGCTCCACCCCCTATATAGATGTATCCCAGGACTCAGCAGCGCCATCTACCTGCTGACTGTCTGGTACATGTATGAGTGCAGGAGCGGCGAGCTCCACCCCCTATATAGATGTACCCCAGGACTCAGCAGCGCCATCTACCTGCTGACTGTCTGGTACATGTATGAGTGCAGGAGCTCCACCCCCTATATAGATGTACCCCAGGACTCAGCAGCGCCATCTACCTGCTGACTGTCTGGTACATGTATGAGTACAGGAGCGGCGAGCTCCACCCCCTATATAGATGTACCCCGGGACTCAGCAGCGCCATCTACCTGCTGACTGTCTGGGACATGTATGAGTGCAGGAGCTCCACCCCCTATATAGATGTACCCCAGGACTCAGCAGCGCCATCTACCTGCTGACTGTCTGGTACATGTATGAGTGCAGGAGCGGCGAGCTCCACCCCCTATATAGATGTACCCCAGGACTCAGCAGCGCCATCTACCTGCTGACTGTCTGGTACATGTATGAGTGCAGGAGCTCCACCCCCTATATAGATGTACCCCAGGACTCAGCAGCGCCCCCTACCTGCTGACTGTCTGCTACATGTATGAGTACAGGAGCGGTGAGCTCCACCCCCTATATAGATGTACCCCAGGACTCAGCAGCGCCATCTACCTGCTGACTGTCTGGTACATGTATGACTGCAGGAGAGGCGAGCTCCACCCCCTATATAGATGTACCCCAGGACTCAGCAGCGCCATCTACCTGCTGACTGTCTGGTACATGTATGAGTACAGGAGCTCCACCCCCTATATAGATGTACCCCAGGACTCAGCAGCGCCCCCTACCTACTGACTGTCTGGTACATGTATGAGTACAGGAGTGGCGAGCTCCACCCCCTATATAGATGTACCCCAGGACTCAGCAGCGCCATCTACCTGCTGACTGTCTGGTACATGTATGAGTACAGGAGCTCCACCCCCTATATAGATGAACCCCAGGACTCAGCAGCGCCATCTACCTGCTGACTGTCTGGTACATGTATGAGTGCAGGAGCTCCACCCCCTATATAGATGTACCCCAGGACTCAGCAGCGCCCCCTACCTGCTGACTGTCTGGTACATGTATGAGTGCAGGAGCGGCGAGCTCTACCCCCTATATAGATGTACCCCAGGACTCAGCAGCGCCATCTACCTACTGACTGTCTGGTACATGTATGAGTACAGGAGCGGCGAGCTCCACCCCCTATATAGATGTACCCCAGGACTCAGCAACGCCATCTACCTGCTGACTGTCTGGTACATGTATGAGTGCAGGAGCTCCACCCCCTATATAGATGTACCCCAGGACTCAGCAGCGCCATCTACCTGCTGACTGTCTGGTACATGTATGAGTACAGGAGCTCCACCCCCTATATAGATGTACCCCAGGACTCAGCAGCGCCATCTACCTGCTGACTGTCTGGTACATGTATGAGTACAGGAGCTCCACCCCCTATATAGATGTACCCCAGGACTCAGCAGCGCCCCCTACCTGCTGACTGTCTGGTACATGTATGAGTGCAGGAGCGGCGACCTCCACCCCCTATATAGATGTACCCCAGGACTCAGCAGCGCCATCTACCTGCTGACTGTCTGGTACATGTATGAGTACAGGAGCTCCACCCCCTATATAGATGTACCCCAGGACTCAGCAGCGCCATCTACCTGCTGACTGTCTGGTACATGTATGAGTGCAGGAGCTCCACCCCCTATATAGATGTACCCCAGGACTCAGCAGCGCCATCTACCTGCTGACTGTCTGGTACATGTATGAGTACAGGAGCGGCGAGCTCCACCCCCTATATAGATGTACCCCAGGACTCAGCAGCGCCCCCTACCTGCTGACTGTCTGGTACATGTATGAGTGCAGGAGCTCCACCCCCTATATAGATGTACGCCAGGACTCAGCAGCGCCATCTACCTGCTGACTGTCTGGTACATGTATGAGTACAGGAGCGGCGAGCTCCACCCCCTATATAGATGTACCCCAGGACTCAGCAGCGCCATCTACCTGCTGACTGTCTGGTACATGTATGAGTGCAGGAGCTCCACCCCCTATATAGATGTGCCCCAGGACTCAGCAGCGCCATCTACCTGCTGACTGTCTGGTACATGTATGAGTGCAGGAGCTCCACCCCCTATATAGATGTACCCCAGGACTCAGCAGCGCCATCTACCTGCTGACTGTCTGGTACATGTATGAGTGCAGGAGCTCCACCCCCTATATAGATGTACCCCAGGACTCAGCAGCGCCATCTACCTGCTGACTGTCTGGTACATGTATGAGTGCAGGAGGGGCGAGCTCCACCCCCTATATAGATGTACCCCAGGACTCAGCAGCGCCCCCTACCTGCTGACTGTCTGGTACATGTATGAGTGCAGGAGCTCCACCCCCTATATAGATGTGCCCCAGGACTCAGCAGCGCCATCTACCTGCTGACTGTCTGGTACATGTATGAGTGCAGGAGCTCCACCCCCTATATAGATGTACCCCAGGACTCAGCAGCGCCATCTACCTGCTGACTGTCTGGTACATGTATGAGTGCAGGAGCTCCACCCCCTATATAGATGTACCCCAGGACTCAGCAGCGCCATCTACCTGCTGACTGTCTGGTACATGTATGAGTACAGAAGCGGCGAGCTCCACCCCCTATATAGATGTGCCCCAGGACTCAGCAGCGCCATCTACCTGCTGACTGTCTGGTACATGTATGAGTACAGGAGCGGCGAGCTCCACCCCCTATATAGATGTACCCCAGGACTCAGCAGCGCCATCTACCTGCTGACTGTCTGGTACATGTATGAGTGCAGGAGCTCCACCCCCTATATAGATGTACCCCAGGACTCAGCAGCGCCATCTACCTGCAGACTGTCTGGTACATGTATGAGTACAGGAGCGGCGAGCTCCACCCCCTATATAGATGTACCCCAGGACTCAGTAGCGCCATCTACCTGCTGACTGTCTGGTACATGTATGAGTACAGGAGCTCCACCCCCTATATAGATGTACCCCAGGACTCAGCAGCGCCCCCTACCTGCTGACTGTCTGGTACATGTATGAGTGCAGGAGCTCCACCCCCTATATAGATGTACCCCAGGACTCAGCAGCGCCCCCTACCTGCTGACTGTCTGGTACATGTATGAGTGCAGGAGCTCCACCCCCTATATAGATGTGCCCCAGGACTCAGCAGCGCCATCTACCTGCTGACTGTCTGGTACATGTATGAGTGCAGGAGCTCCACCCCCTATATAGATGTGCCCCAGGACTCAGCAGCGCCATCTACCTGCTGACTGTCTGGGACATGTATGAGTGCAGGAGCGGCGAGCTCCACCCCCTATATAGATGTACCCCAGGACTCAGCAGCGCCATCTACCTGCTGACTGTCTGGTACATGTATGAGTGCAGGAGCTCCACCCCCTATATAGATGTGCCCCAGGACTCAGCAGCGCCATCTACCTGCTGACTGTCTGGTACATGTATGAGTGCAGGAGCGGCGAGCTCCACCCCCAATATAGATGTGCCCCAGGACTCAGCAGCGCCATCTACCTGCTGACTGTCTGGTACATGTATGAGTGCAGGAGCTCCACCCCCTATATAGATGTACCCCAGGACTCAGCAGCGCCATCTACCTGCAGACTGTCTGGTACATGTATGAGTACAGGAGCTCCACCCCCTATATAGATGTACCCCAGGACTCAGCAGCGCCATCTACCTGCTGACTGTCTGGTACATGTATGAGTGCAGGAGCGGCGAGCTCCACCCCCTATATAGATGTACCCCAGGACTCAGCAGCGCCATCTACCTGCTGACTGTCTGGTACATGTATGAGTACAGGAGCTCCACCCCCTATATAGATGTACCCCAGGACTCAGCAGCGCCCCCTACCTGCTGACTGTCTGGTACATGTATGAGTGCAGGAGCTCCACCCCCTATATAGATGTGCCCCAGGACTCAGCAGCGCCATCTACCTGCTGACTGTCTTGTACATGTATGAGTGCAGGAGCTCCACCCCCTATATAGATGTACCCCAGGACTCAGCAGCGCCATCTACCTGCTGACTGTCTGGTACATGTATGAGTGCAGGAGCTCCACCCCCTATATAGATGTGCCCCAGGACTCAGCAGCGCCATCTACCTGCTGACTGTCTGGGACATGTATGAGTGCAGGAGCGGCGAGCTCCACCCCCTATATAGATGTACCCCAGGACTCAGCAGTGCCATCTACCTGCTGATTGTCTGGTACATGTATGAGTACAGAAGCGGCGAGCTCCACCCCCTATATAGATGTACCCCAGGACTCAGCAGCGCCATCTACCTGCTGACTGTCTGGTACATGTATGAGTACAGGAGCTCCACCCCCTATATAGATGTACCCCAGGACTCAGCAGCGCCCCCTACCTGCTGACTGTCTGGTACATGTATGAGTGCAGGAGCTCCACCCCCTATATAGATGTACCCCAGGACTCAGCAGCGCCCCCTACCTGCTGACTGTCTGGTACATGTATGAGTGCAGGAGCTCCACCCCCTATATAGATGTACCCCAGGACTCAGCAGCGCCATCTACCTGCTGACTGTCTTGTACATGTATGAGTACAGGAGCTCCACCCCCTATATAGATGTACCCCAGGACTCAGCAACGCCATCCACCTGCTGACTGTCTGGTACATGTATGAGTACAGGAGCTCCACCCCCTATATAGATGTACCCCAGGACTCAGCAGCGCCATCTACCTGCTGACTGTCTGGGACATGTATGAGTACAGGAGCGGCGAGCTCCACCCCCTATATAGATGTACCCCAGGACTCAGCAGCGCCATCTACCTGCTGACTGTCTGGTACATGTATGAGTGCAGGAGCGGCGAGCTCCACCCCCTATATTGATGTACCCCAGGACTCAGCAGCGCCATCTACCTGCTGACTGTCTGGTACATGTATGAGTGCAGGAGCGGTGAGCTCCACCCCCTATATAGATGTACCCCAGGACTCAGCAGCGCCATCTACCTGCTGACTGTCTGGTACATGTATGAGTGCAGGAGCTCCACCCCCTATATAGATGTACCCCAGGACTCAGCAGCGCCATCTACCTGCTGACTGTCTGCTACATGTATGAGTGCAGGAGCTCCACCCCCTATATAGATGTGCCCCAGGACTCAGCAGCGCCATCTACCTGCTGACTGTCTGGGACATGTATGAGTGCAGGAGCGGCGAGCTCCACCCCCTATATAGATGTACCCCAGGACTCAGCAGTGCCATCTACCTGCTGATTGTCTGGTACATGTATGAGTGCAGGAGCTCCACCCCCTATATAGATGTACCCCAGGACTCAGCAGCGCCATCTACCTGCTGACTGTCTGGTACATGTATGAGTACAGGAGCTCCACCCCCTATATAGATGTACCCCAGGACTCAGCAGCGCCCCCTACCTGCTGACTGTCTGGTACATGTATGAGTGCAGGAGCTCCACCCCCTATATAGATGTACCCCAGGACTCAGCAGCGCCCCCTACCTGCTGACTGTCTGGTACATGTATGAGTGCAGGAGCTCCACCCCCTATATAGATGTACCCCAGGACTCAGCAGCGCCATCCACCTGCTGACTGTCTTGTACATGTATGAGTACAGGAGCTCCACCCCCTATATAGATGTACCCCAGGACTCAGCAACGCCATCCACCTGCTGACTGTCTGGTACATGTATGAGTACAGGAGCTCCACCCCCTATATAGATGTACCCCAGGACTCAGCAGCGCCATCTACCTGCTGACTGTCTGGGACATGTATGAGTACAGGAGCGGCGAGCTCCACCCCCTATATAGATGTACCCCAGGACTCAGCAGCGCCATCTACCTGCTGACTGTCTGGTACATGTATGAGTGCAGGAGCGGCGAGCTCCACCCCCTATATTGATGTACCCCAGGACTCAGCAGCGCCATCTACCTGCTGACTGTCTGGTACATGTATGAGTACAGGAGCTCCACCCCCTATATTGATGTACCCCAGGACTCAGCAGCGCCATCTACCTGCTGACTGTCTGGTACATGTATGAGTGCAGGAGCTCCACCCCCTATATAGATGTACCCCAGGACTCAGCAGCGCCCCCTACCTGCTGACTGTCTGGGACATTCTCCTCCGGGCAGTCCTGGGAATACAGAGGACTCAGGGGACATCTCTCGGGGGGATTTCTCCTACTGGATCCATCTGTGGAGACACAAACACACAGTGACGGAATACATGAGCTGCTGGAGATCTGTCTATACATCAGACACTTCTGGGGTTACTTATGGGGTGACCCTAATAACTTTCTGCTACACCCCAAGGTAATCCAATCCACCCCACATTGACCCCACCCCCAGGCCTGGAGCTGATGGTCACCAATAGACTCGGCCTTCGCTCCGTCCTCGGGAGAATCCATTCTCAGCAGGGGAAGACACTGACATAAGATGAAGATCTCATCAATCATCAGGGGCAGCAATAAGGGGGATCCCCGACCTCCCTGTTAGCCGCTACAAGAGACTTACCCCAAGACCATGAAATATAAAGATAGAGGGTATAAAGGCCCTGCAGCCCCAGGATGGAGGGATCTGGCCCTATCAGTATATACTTTATATATCTGTGCACGACACGTGTGTTGGGATCCTCAGTATGTTTCTTCTCACTAATGGCACTATAAGATTTCCATACAGACACGTGCAGCCTTCAGTGACTCTGCAGCTAGTCAGGGCTCGGAGATGCTGAACCTACCAGCAGCGGAGGAGGGAGATGTAAAGTCTGTTTCCTGCCCCCCATGTGCCTGCTATTAATTACTGCTTACCCATTAGCTTCCTGAGCTCTGTATATGGCTTCGCTTGCTGTATACTTGAGTACTGACTTTGGCTCATGTACTGGATATTCGCTTCCTTCCCGATCTGACTGTGACCTCTCGGACTGACCCCGTCTTGGACATGTTTCTGATGTAGATATTCCGCGCTCTTCGCTCTCACCAGGTTTATTCTGACTATTTGTAGTTCATCTATTTCTATACTGACGACTTGTGTAATAACCTGATTCCAGATCAGGCCGAGACCATCCGGCCCTGTAGTGGCCTCTGCTTAGATGTCGGGGAGCCTTAGATGAGGGCACTATGAGATTTAGGGAGCGTCTTCTTCTGCTCTCTGTTATCTGCCAGTTGCTGCAGTTTCGGGAACTGCTTTAGAGGCGATTCCATAACAGATAGAAAACCTCACAGTAATGGCTTCCACTATGGAGCAGACGCCGAGCAGAGTGTGAGGCTGTAAGACAGGGCCGGTCCAAGAACTTGCTGTAAATCTCAAGGGCCCGTTATGGTTTCAGCTCCTGTGAACCCGAGAAGAATCTGCCCGATGCCGTCCCAGTCACAGATGGAAGGTTACAACACAAAAAAACCCCAGCCCCCCGAAACTAATAGAAGTGGACACAACCCCTCGGCCTTGGGTGAAAGCAGCAGCAGCTCATATACAGAAAGTATAAAAAATCCAGCTCTGGAAACGCGTTACAATAAAACGTAACCTTTAATAGTCCATTATTAGAATAAGCCCCAAACAATAGCGCTCCGTCCAATAAACAACAAGGAGCAGAAACAATGTGTCTAATAAGAATTCATGGAAACAAACAAAAAATACATGTCGCATTACAGACAGACAGGCAATCCTGACGCGTTTCCAGGCCCGTGGCTTCTTACTCATAACTAGAGTTGATTCAATTAGTATTCGAAACACAGTTTCGAATCCCTCGCTCCCATAGGAATGAATGGGAGCGGGCGCAGCAAGGGGTTAAGCACCGGCCGCTCCCATTCATTCCTATGGAGCGGGGAATATGAAACTGCAGTTTATAATACTATTTGCTCATCTCTACTCATAACTCATGTTAGAAATGGCGAGAACACCACAAAGTTACCGTATTTTTCGGACTATAAGACGCACCTAGGTTTTAGAGGAGGAAAATAGGGAAAAAAAATTTTGAAGCAAAAACTGGTAAAATATTTAATATATGGGAGTTGTAGTTTTGCACATTGACAGGTGACCCTGCAGCCGTACGGGGATGCATAGAGTGTTTTTCTTGCGGGGCCAGCTGTACTTTTTAGTTATACCATTTTGGGGGATATCTATTGCTTAGATCACCTTGTATTGAAAAAAAAACAGGAGGTGATTTAGAACTTTTATTTATTTCATATTTTTAAAGCTTTTTTTTTTTTTTTTTTTTTTTACTATTTTATTCCCCCCCGGGGGCTTGAACCTGCGGTCACTTGATTGCAAGTCCCATAGACGGCAATACAACTGTATTGCCGTGTATGGGACATTCTGTGTATTAGTATTACGGCTGGTCATGGACCCAGCTGCAATACTAATATAGCCGTGACAGGCCTGGGGGCCTCATTAGGCTCCCGGCTGTCACCAGAACAGGTCGGCTCCTGCGATATTGCCGCGCAGGAGCCGGCCTGCAACTTCACAGGCACGGGGCCGGTGGGGACCGGCCCCGGGGGAGAAGAGGCCACGGATACTGACCCGGCATCCGCTGTACTAGAGAGGCGGATGTCAGCGAGGGATAGACAACGGGGCCTGAGACATCGCTACGATCCTCTGCCCTGCATGAAGCCAGCGGCGGGGGGGACGGAGGAGCGGAATAGCATCACTCCTCCCGCTGCTGGCTTCATGCAGGGAAGAGGAGCGCAGCGATGTCTCAGGCCCCGGCACCTGTGCCAGCGTCTATCACTTGCCGGCTTCCGCCTCTCTATTACAGCGGATGCCAGGCGCCACCTTCAGACTATAAGACGCACCCTTCTTTTCCCCCAAAATTTTGGGGAAAAAAAGTGCATCTTATAGTCCGAAAAATACGGTATATTGTACTTGTCATCCTGGATCCAATATGGCCGCCCGCTGGTGTGATTAACCCTTCACATACAGAACAAAACACAGAGACCCCTGTGTATATACCCCAAATACATTGCAGCATGGACACGCAATATGATCAGACACGCAATAAACATGTATAGAAGACATTAGTACAAGACCTGGTCAGCGCTGCTCATGGAAAGTCAGACATGGCAAATACACCCCAAACCAGAGAACCCCGAACCCTGAATGTCGGCATAATGATGGGGAAGGAGAATATGAGGAGCGGTAATCCAAGATGGAGCAGCGACCCCGGTATGTAAGCGCCCAGCAACAAAGCCAGCCGTGTCACCCGGGGGCCGATCATGTGATCAATCTAAAGACCAATAATAATGTCCCGAGCACCGATCCTGCACTATAGGCGTCACATACATGACCTGACGTCAAGAGCTCAAATATTACATGTATATCCTACGCGGATAAAATATTGGTGCAAAAATCATGTGAAATAGAGGGAGGAGTGCGCAGAAATAAAAATAACAAACACACAGAAAAAAAATATTTGCAATAAAATAAATTTAATAAATAAAAAAAATAAAAATAAAAAAACCTGCATATAATTAATAGTTTTTTTGTATTTATTTTACTTTTTATTTGTTTGCATATATATATATATCTTCTGCTCCTGTTATTTATTGGACGGAGCGCTATTGTTTGGGGCTTATTCCATAGATGGACTATTATAAGTTACGTTTTATTTTAATGCGTTTCCAGGGCTGGATTTTTATATTTTTTGAACAGGTGGAAGGTTCCCTAACAGGGATGCTAGTTAAGGCTGGGGGGGGGGATACTCGGATCGTCTGCAGACCCCAAATAATGACAGGGACTTGTGCCTTACACCCTATGGATTATCTTACCCCATAGATGGCCGTGACCTACGGCGCTGAACAGTCCTATCATTACACACTGACTGATAACATTATTACAGACCCCTCTTATATATATATTACTAGAGGGAGGACGCGGCTTCGCCCGGGTATATTACATGTTATGTTTGTGTAGTGGCCCCATAAGAATTGCCCAGTTTTGCACTGGTGTATTGTGTATGTGCTTTGTGTGTATGTCCATAAGCGTCATGTGATTATGTGAATCTCTATTTGGATGTCAGTGAAAAACCTGTGATCGATTATTTTGAATACCTGGAGTAAAGCTCTTCTATGTAATACTGTGTGCTGAGCCACGTATCTAATCCTCCGGTGTGTGGTACCGTGTGCTGAGCCACGTATCTAATCCTCCGGTGTGTGGTACCGTGTGCTGAGCCACGTATCTAATCCTCCGGTGTGTGGTACTGTGTGCTGAGCCACGTATCTAATCCTCCGGTGTGTGGTACCGTGTGCTGAGCCACGTATCTAATCCTCCGACGTGTGGTACTGTGTGCTGATCAGTGTATCTAATCCTCTGATGCGTGTATCTCAGTTTGGATATCAGTGTTGGATTGTGCATGTGGAGTGACCGTGTGTATTGCAGTTGGAATATGAGTGAAAGTCTTGCAGGTTTGTATTGGCTAATGGGGGGGTCAGGGTGTTGGGAAAGCTGTATCTCCGGAACGGTACGTCCGAATGAGTTGGGTTCTCATCTTAAACCTTCCTGGATGCCTGAAGTATCTGTGTGCCAAATTTGGTGAAGATCGGTGCAGTCGTTTGGTCGCACATAGAGAACAGACAGACAAAAATTCATTTATATACTATAGAGAGATAATGGGGTTACCTAATATAATGACTGGTCACTGTATTACAGACCCCCCTTATCTCTCTATAGTATAAAAATGAATTCTTGTCTGTCTGTCTGTTCTCTATGCACGACCAATCGACTGGACCGATCTTCACCAAATTTGGCACAGAGATACCTCAGGAGTCCAGGAAGGTTTAAGATGAGGCCCAAATTCACTTGGATGTACCGTACCAGAGATACAGCTTTCCCAACACCCTGACCCCCCCATTAGCCAAAATAAACCTGCAAGTCTTTCATTCCTATTCCAACTGCAATACACACGGTCACTCCACATGCACAATACAACAATGATATCCAAACTGAGATACACGCATCAGAGGATTAGATACACAAATCAGCACACAGTACCACACACCAGAGGATTAGATACACACGTGTCTGCACACAGTTCCACATGGCGCAGCATTACATATGCATGTCTTTACACAATACCAGAGGATTAGATATGCACGTCTGCACAAAGTACCACACGCTGGCAGATTAGATACACAAGTCAGCACACAGTACCAAGCACCAGAGAATTAGATACGTGTGTCTTCACACAATTCCACACGTCAGAAGATTATATATGCGCCACTGCACACAGTACCACATGCCAGAGGATTAGATACACAGCTCTGCACAGAGTACCACATATTAGGGTGCGTTCACATGATGTAACGTGGAGCGCGATCTGGCACGTATACACAATATACCGCAAAATCACGTGGCATATACGCTCCTGACTCCCCTTGAAATGAATGGGAGCATTTTGAGTGCGTCATCTGCTGGCACGTGTATACGTACGAGATCGCGCTCCACGTTACATCGTGTGAATGCACCCTTAGAGTTCTACCCAAGGTTTCTATAGCAACCCAGCCATTTTTCTTCACTACTTTATGTCAGCTTTAAAGAGGCAGGGCGCTGTGAATGACACGGCTACACAAGGTCACATGCACACAGCTTTACTCCAGGTATCCATAACAACTGATCGCAGGTTTTTCACTGATATCAGAAATGAGATTCACATAATCACATGACACTTATGGACACACACACAAACCACATACACAATACACCAGTGCAAAACTGGACAATTCTTATGGGGCCACTACACAAACATAACATGTAATATACCCGTGCGAAGCCGCGTCCTCCTGCTAGTATATATATATATATATATATATATATATGATTTTCTGTCTGTTCTTTATGTGCAACCAAACGACTGGACCGATCTTCACCAAATTTGACACACAGATACATCAGGTGTCCGGGAAGGTTTTAGACCGGACCTCAAGTCTCTCACACGTACCTTTCCTGAGATACAGCATTCCCAAAACAATGACCTGCATTACCCAATACAAACCTGCAAATCTTTCACTCGTATTCCAACTGCCATACACACGGTCACATGTCTCTTATCAGCCAATAGAAGCTCGCAGGTGCTTAGTCTCTACATGCACACAGCTTTACTCCAGGATTCCATAACAACCCAGCTATTTTTCTTCACTGTGGTAAATCAGCTTTAAAGGGGCAGAGTGCTGTGGACTTATGACATCTTGGAGAGCGGCGAGAAGTTATACATAGAAAATAGACCAGAACCGAATCCTATGGGGCCACTAAGCAAACAAAACATGAAATATACCTGTGTGAGGCCGAGTCCTCCTGCTAGTATATACAGTCCTATGAAAAAGTTTGGGCCCCCCTATTAATCTTAATCATTTTTAGTTCTAAATATTTTGGTATTTGCAGCAGCCATTTCAGTTTGATATATCTAATAACTGATGGACACAGTAATATTTCAGGATTGAAATGAGGTTGATTGTACTAACAGAAAATGTGCAATATGCATTAAACCAAAATTTGACCGGTGCAAAAGTATGGGCACCTCAACAGAAAAGTGACATTAATATTTAGTAGATCCTCCTTTTGCAGAGATAACAGCCTCTAGTCGCTTCCTGTAGCTTTTAATCAGTTCCTGGATCCTGGATGAAGGGATTTTGGACAAACAATTCGCGTTCAGTTAAGTTTGATGGTGGCTGAGCATGGACAGCCCGCTCTCAAATGATCTGAAAACAAAGATTGTTCAACATAGTTGTTCAGGGGAAGGATACAAAACGTTGTCTCAGAGATTTAACCTGTCAGTTTCCACTGTGAGGAACATAGTAAGGAAATGGAAGACCACAGGGACAGTTCTTGTTAAAGAGGACCTTTCACCATATCTGGGCACAGGCAGTGTTATATACTGCCAGAAAACTGACAGTGCACTGAATTCAGCGCACTGTCGGCTTTCTCGATCTATGCCCGGTGTAAAGCGCTATCGGTCCCGGTACCGTAGCGCTTTACAGTCAGAAGGGCGTTTCTGACCATTAGCCAGAGACGTCCTTCTGCCTCGCGGCGCCAATCGCGCTGTACTGTGGAGCCGGGAGGAACGCCCCCCTCCCTCTCCTGATAATACTGGTCTATGGACGAGCTGTGTGAGCAGAGGGAGGGGGCGTTCCTCCCGGCTCCACAGCACAGCGCGATTGGCGCCGCGAGGCAGAAGGACGTTCCTGGCTAACAGTCAGAAACGCCCTTCTGACCATAGAAGAGCTACGGTACCGGACCGTAAGATCTTCACACCGGGCACAGATCGGGAAAGCCGACAGTGCGCTGAATTCAGCGCACTGTCAGCTTTCTGGCAGTATATAGAACTGCCTGTGCCCGGATATGGTGAAAGGTCCTCTTTAAGCCCAGAAGTGGCAGGCCAAGAAAAATATCAGAAAGGCAGAGAAGAAGAATGGTGAGAAGAGTCAAGGACAATCCACAGACACCTCCAAAGAGCTGCAGCATCATCTTGCTGCAGATGGTGTCACTGTGCATCGGTCAACTATACAGCGCACTTTGCACAAGGAGAAGCTGTATGGGCGAGTGATGAGAAAGAAGCCGTTTCTGCACGTACGCCACAAATAGAGTTGCCTGAGGTATGAAAAAGCACATTTGGACAAGGCAGCTTCATTTTGGAAACAAAAACTGAGTTGTTTGGTTATAAAAAAAGGCGTTATGCATGGCGTCCAAAAAGAAACAGCATTCCAAGAAAAACACATGCTACCCACTGTAAGATTTGGTGGAGGTTCCATCATGCTTTGGGGCTGTGTGGCCAATGCCG
The DNA here is from genome assembly GCF_031893055.1 of Leptodactylus fuscus. Classification (NCBI taxonomy): domain Eukaryota; kingdom Metazoa; phylum Chordata; class Amphibia; order Anura; family Leptodactylidae; genus Leptodactylus; species Leptodactylus fuscus. The sequence goes on along the minus strand of NC_134267.1, from coordinate 248,003,930 downwards.
GCATCGGGAATCTTGGTAAAGTTGAGAGTCGCATGGATTCCACTCAGTATCAGCAGATTCTTGAGAATAATGTTCAAGAATCAGTGACGAAGTTGAAGTTACGCCGGGGATGGAGATTTCAGCAAGACAATGATCCAAAACACCGCTCCAAATCCTCAGGCATTCATGCAGAGGAACAATTACAATGTTCTGGAATGGCCATCCCAGTCCCCAGACCTGAATATCATTGAACATCTGTGGGATGATTGGAAGCGGGCTGTCCATGCTCGGCCACCATCACACTGAACTGAACTTGAATTGTTTTGTAAAGAGGAACGGTCCAAAATCCCTTCATCCAGGATCCAGGAACTGATTAACAGCTACAGGAAGCGACTAGAGGCAAAAGGAGGAGGAGCTACGAAATATTACTGGCACTTTTCTGTTGAGGTGCCCATACTTTTGCACCGGTCAAATTTTGGTTTAATGCATATTGCGCATTTTCTGTTAGTACAATAAACCTCATTTCAATCCTGAAATATTACTGTGTCCATCAGTTATTAGATATATCAAACTGACATGGCTGCTGCAAACACCAAAATATTTAGAACTAAAAATGATTAAGATTAATAGGGGTGCCCAAACTTTTTCATAGGACTGTATTATATATACTGGTCACTATTATACACTCCGCCCTTATATATTATATATACTGGTCACTATTATACACCCCCTTATATATTATATATACTGGTCACTATTATACACCCCCCTTATATATTATATATACTGGTCACTATTATACACCCCCTTATATATTATATATACTGGTCACTATTATACACCCCCCTTATATATTATATATAGTGGTCACTATTATGCACCCCCCTTATATATTATATATACTGGTCACTATTATACACCCCCCTTATATATTATATATACTGGTCACTATTATACACCCCCTTATATATTATATATACTGGTCACTATTATACACCCCCCTTATATATTATATATACTGGTCACTATTATACACCCCCTTATATATTATATATACTGGTCACTATTATACACCCCCCCTTATATAGTATATATATACTGGTCACTATTATACACCCCGCCCTTATATATTATATATACTGGTCACTATTATACACCCCGCCCTTATATATTATATATACTGGTCACTATTATACACCCCCTTATATATTATATATACTGGTCACTATTATACACCCCCCCTTATATATTATATATACTGGTCACTATTATACACTCCCCCTTATATATTATATATACTGGTCACTATTATACACCCCCCCCTTATATATTATATATACTGGTCACTATTATACACTCCCCCTTATATATTATATATACTGGTCACTATTATACCCCCCCTCCTTATATATTATATATACTGGTCACTATTATACACCCCCCCTTATATATTATATATACTGGTCACTATTATACACTCCCCCTTATATATTATATATACTGATCACTATTATACACCCCCCCCCCCTTATATATTATATATACTAGTCACTATTATACACCCCCCTTATATATTATATATACTGGTCACTATTATACACCCCCCCCCTTATATATTATATATACTGGTCACTATTATACACCCCCCCTTATATATTATATATACTGGTCACTATTATACACCCCCCCTTATATATTATATATACTGGTCACTATTATACACTCCCCCTTATATATTATATATACTGGTCACTATTATACACCCCCCCCTTATATATTATATATACTGGTCACTATTATACACTCCCCCTTATATATTATATATACTGATCACTATTATACACCCCCCCCCTTATATATTATATATACTAGTCACTATTATACACCCCCCTTATATATTATATATACTGGTCACTATTATACACCCCCCCCCTTATATATTATATATACTGGTCACTATTATACACCCCCCCTTATATATTATATATACTGGTCACTATTATACACCCCCCTTATATATTATATATACTGGTCACTATTATACACCCCCCCCCCTTATATATTATATATACTGGTCACTATTATACACCCCCTTATATATTATATATACTGGTCACTATTATACACCCCCCCTTATATAGTATATATATACTGGTCACTATTATACACCCCGCCCTTATATATTATATATAGTGGTCACTATTATACACCCCCCCCCCCTTATATATTATATATACTGGTCACTATTATACACCCCCTTATATATTATATATACTGGTCACTATTATACACTCCCCCTTATATATTATATATACTGGTCACTATTATACACCCCCCTTATATATTATATATACTGGTCACTATTATACACCCCCCTTATATATTATATATACTGGTCACTATTATACACTCCCCCTTATATATTATATATACTGGTCACTATTATACACCCCCCCCCTTATATATTATATATACTGGTCACTATTATACACCCCCCCTTATATATTATATATACTGGTCACTATTATACCACCCCCCCTTATATATTATATATACTGGTCACTATTATACACTCCCCCTTATATATTATATATACTGGTCACTATTATACAACCCCCCCCCTTATATATTATATATACTGGTCACTATTATACCCCCCCCCCTTATATATTATATATACTGGTCACTATTATACACCCCCCCTTATATATTATATATACTGGTCACTATTATACACCCCCCTTATATATTATATATACTGGTCACTATTATACACCCCCTTATATATTATATATACTGGTCACTATTATACACCCCCCTTATATATTATATATACTGGTCACTATTATGCACCCCCCTTATATATTATATATACTGGTCACTATTATACACCCCCCTTATATATTATATATACTGGTCACTATTATGCACCCCCCTTATATATTATATATACTGGTCACTATTATACACCCCCCTTATATATTATATATACTGGTCACTATTATACACCCCCCCTTATATATTATATATACTGGTCACTATTATACACCCCCTTATATATTATATATACTGGTCACTATTATACACCCCCCCTTATATAGTATATATATACTGGTCACTATTATACACCCCGCCCTTATATATTATATATAGTGGTCACTATTATACACCCCCCCCCCTTATATATTATATATACTGGTCACTATTATGCACCCCCTTATATATTATATATACTGGTCACTATTATACACCCCCTTATATATTATATATACTGGTCACTATTATACACTCCCCCTTATATATTATATATACTGGTCACTATTATACACCCCCCTTATATATTATATATACTGGTCACTATTATACACTCCCCCTTATATATTATATATACTGGTCACTATTATACACCCCCCCCCCTTATATATTATATATACTGGTCACTATTATACACCCCCTTATATATTATATATACTGGTCACTATTATACACCCCCCTTATATATTATATATACTGGTCACTATTATGCACCCCCCTTATATATTATATATACTGGTCACTATTATACACCCCCCTTATATATTATATATACTGGTCACTATTATGCACCCCCTTATATATTATATATACTGGTCACTATTATACACCCCCCTTATATATTATATATACTGGTCACTATTATACACCCCCCCTTATATATTATATATACTGGTCACTATTATACACCCCCTTATATATTATATATACTGGTCACTATTATACACCCCCCCTTATATAGTATATATATACTGGTCACTATTATACACCCCGCCCTTATATATTATATATAGTGGTCACTATTATACACCCCCCCCTTATATATTATATATACTGGTCACTATTATGCACCCCCTTATATATTATATATACTGGTCACTATTATACACCCCCTTATATATTATATATACTGGTCACTATTATACACTCCCCCTTATATATTATATATACTGGTCACTATTATACACCCCCCCTTATATATTATATATACTGGTCACTATTATACCCCCCCCCCATATATTATATATACTGGTCACTATTATACACTCCCCCTTATATATTATATATACTGGTCACTATTATACACCCCCCCTTATATATTATATATACTGGTCACTATTATACCCCCCCCCTTATATATTATATATACTGGTCACTATTATACACCCCCCTTATATATTATATATACTGGTCACTATTATACACCCCCCTTATATATTATATATACTGGTCACTATTGTACACCCCCCCTTATATATTATATATACTGGTCACTATTATACACCCCCCTTATATATTATATATACTGGTCACTATTATGCACCCCCCTTATATATTATATATACTGGTCACTATTATACACCCCCCTTATATATTATATATACTAGTCACTATTATACACCCCCCCCCTATATATTATATATACTGGTCACTATTATACACCCCCCCTTATATATTATATATACTGGTCACTATTATACACCCCCTTATATATTATATATACTGGTCACTATTATACACCCCCCTTATATATTATATATACTGGTCACTATTATGCACCCCCCTTATATATTATATATACTGGTCACTATTATACACCCCCCCCTTATATATTATATATACTGGTCACTATTATACACCCCCCTTATATATTATATATACTGGTCACTATTATGCACCCCCTTATATATTATATATACTGGTCACTATTATACACCCCCCTTATATATTATATATACTGGTCACTATTATACACCCCCCCTTATATATTATATATACTGGTCACTATTATACACCCCCCCCTTATATATTATATATACTGGTCACTATTATACATTCCCCTTATATATTATATATACTGGTCACTATTATACACCCCCCTTATATATTATATATACTGGTCACTATTATACACCCCGCCCTTATATATTATATATAGTGGTCACTATTATGCACCCCCCTTATATATTATATATACTGGTCACTATTATACACCCCCTTATATATTATATATACTGGTCACTATTATACACTCCCCCTTATATATTATATATACTGGTCACTATTATACACCCCCCCTTATATATTATATATACTGGTCACTATTATACACCCCCCCTTATATATTATATATACTGGTCACTATTATACACCCCCTTATATATTATATATACTGGTCACTATTATACACCCCCCTTATATATTATATATACTGGTCACTATTATACCCCCCCCCCCTTATATATTATATATACTGGTCACTATTATACACCCCCTTATATATTATATATACTGGTCACTATTATACACCCCCCCCTTATATATTATATATACTGGTCACTATTATACACCCCCTTATATATTATATATACTGGTCACTATTATACACCCCCCTTATATATTATATATACTGGTCACTATTATACATTCCCCTTATATATTATATATACTGGTCACTATTATACACCCCCTTATATATTATATATACTGGTCACTATTATACACCCCCCCTTATATATTATATATACTGGTCACTATTATACACCCCCTTATATATTATATATACTGGTCACTATTATACACCCCCCCTTATATATTATATATACTGGTCACTATTATACCCCCCCCCCCTTATATATTATATATACTGGTCACTATTATACACCCCCCTTATATATTATATATACTGGTCACTATTATACATTCCCCTTATATATTATATATACTGGTCACTATTATACACCCCCTTATATATTATATACTGGTCACTATTATACACCCCCCCCCCTTATATATTATATATACTGGTCACTATTATACACCCCCCCCCTTATATATTATATATACTGGTCACTATTATACACCCTCCTTATATATTATATATACTGGTCACTATTATACACCCCCCTTATATATTATATATACTGGTCACTATTATACACCCCCTTATATATTATATATACTGGTCACTATTATACACCCCCCCCTTATATATTATATATACTGGTCACTATTATACACCCCCCCCTTATATATTATATATACTGGTCACTATTATACACCCCCCCTCCTTATATATTATATATACTGGTCACTATTATACACCCCCCTTATATATTATATATACTGGTCATTATTATACACCCCTTCTATATTATATATACTGGTCACTATTATACACCCCCTTATATATTATATATACTGGTCACTATTATACACCCCCCCTTATATATTATATATACTGGTCACTATTATACACCCCCTTATATATTATATATACTGGTCACTATTATACACCCCCCTTATATATTATATATACTGGTCACTATTATACACCAACCTTATATATTATATATACTGGTCACTATTATACACCCCCCCCTTATATATTATATATACTGGTCACTATTATACACCCCCTTATATATTATATATACTGGTCACTATTATACACCCCCCTTATATATTATATATACTGGTCACTATTATACCCCCCCCCCCTTATATATTATATATACTGGTCACTATTATACACCCCCTTATATATTATATATACTGGTCACTATTATACACCCCCCCCCTTATATATTATATATACTGGTCACTATTATACACCCCCTTATATATTATATATACTGGTCACTATTATACACCCCCCTTATATATTATATATACTGGTCACTATTATACCCCCCCCCCCTTATATATTATATATACTGGTCACTATTATACACCCCCCTTATATATTATATATACTGGTCACTATTATACACCCCCTTATATATTATATATACTGGTCACTATTATACACCCTCCTTATATATTATATATACTGGTCACTATTATACACCCCCCTTATATATTATATATACTGGTCACTATTATACACCCCCCTTATATATTATATATACTGGTCACTATTATACACCCCCCTTATATATTATATACACTGGTCACTATTATACACCCCCCTTATATATTATATACACTGGTCACTATTATACACCCCCCCCTTATATATTATATATACTGGTCACTATCATACACCCCCCCCTTATATATTATATATACTGGTCACTATTATACACCCCCCCCTTATATATTATATATACTGGTCACTATTATACCCCCCTCCTTATATATTATATATACTGGTCACTATTATACACCAACCTTATATATTATATATACTGGTCACTATTATACACCCCCCTTATATATTATATATACTGGACACTATTATACACCCCCCCTTATATATTATATATACTGGTCACTATTATACACTCCCCCTTATATATTATATATACTGGTCACTATTATACACCCCCTTATATATTATATATACTGGTCACTATTATACACCCCCCCCTTATATATTATATATACTGGTCACTATTATACACCCCCCCTTATATATTATATATACTGGTCACTATTATACACCCCCTTATATATTATATATACTGGTCACTATTATACACCCCCCCCCTTATATATTATATATACTGGTCACTATTATACACCCCCCCCTTATATATTATATATACTGGTCACTATTATACACCCCCTTATATATTATATATACTGGTCACTATTATACACCCCCCCTTATATATTATATATACTGGTCACTATTATACACCCCCCTTATATATTATATATACTGGTCACTATTATACACCCCCCTTATATATTATATATACTGGTCACTATTATACACCCCCCTTATATATTATATATACTGGTCACTATTATACACCCCCCCTTATATATTATATATACTGGTCACTATTATACACCCCCTTATATATTATATATACTGGTCACTATTATACACCTCCCTTATATATTATATATACTGGTCACTATTATACACCCCCCTTATATATTATATATACTGGTCACTATTATACACCCCGCCTTATATATTATATATACTGGTCACTATTATACACCCCCTTATATATTATATATACTGGTCACTATTATACACCCCCTTATATATTATATATACTGGTCACTATTATACACCCCCCCCTTATATATTATATATACTGGTCACTATTATACACCCCCCCCCCTTATATATTATATATACTGGTCACTATTATACACCCCCCTTATATATTATATATACTGGTCACTATTATACACCCCCCTTATATATTATATATACTGGTCACTATTATACACCCCCCCTTATATATTATATATACTGGTCACTATTATACACCCCCCTTATATATTATATATACTGGTCACTATTATACACCCCCCTTATATATTATATATACTGGTCACTATTATACACCAACCTTATATATTATATATACTGGTCACTATTATACACCCCCCCCCTTATATATTATATATACTGGTCACTATTATACACTCCCTTATATATTATATATACTGGTCACTATTATACACCCCCCTTATATATTATATATACCGGTCACTATTATACACCCCCCACCTTATATATTATATATACTGGTCACTATTATACACCCCCCCCTTATATATTATATATACTGGTCACTATTATACACCCCCCTTATATATTATATATACTGGTCACTATTATACCCCCCCTCCTTATATATTATATATACTGGTCACTATTATACACCAACCTTATATATTATATATACTGGTCACTATTATACACCAACCTTATATATTATATATACTGGTCACTATTATACACCCCCCTTATATATTATATATACTGGACACTATTATACACCCCCCCTTATATATTATATATTCTGGTCACTATTATACACTCCCCCTTATATATTATATATACTGGTCACTATTATACACCCCCCTTATATATTATATATACTGGTCACTATTATACACCCCCTCTTATATATTATATATACTGGTCACTATTATACACCCCCCCTTATATATTATATATACTGGTCACTATTATACACCCCCTTATATATTATATATACTGGTCACTATTATACACCCCCCTTATATATTATATATACTGGTCACTATTATACACCCCCCCCTTATATATTATATATACTGGTCACTATTATACACCCCCTCCTTATATATTATATATACTGGACACTATTATACACCCGCCGCTTATATATTATATATACTGGTCACTATTATACACCCCCCTTATATATTATATATACTGGTCACTATTATACACCCCCCCCCCTTATATATTATATATACTGGTCACTATTATACACTCCCCCTTATATATTATATATACTGGTCACTATTATACACCCCCTTATATATTATATATACTGGTCACTATTATACACCCCCCTTATATATTATATATACTGGTCACTATTATACACCCCCCTTATATATTATATATACTGGTCACTATTATACACCCCCTTATATATTATATATACTGGTCACTATTATACACCCCCCCCTTATATATTATATATACTGGTCACTATTATACACCCCCCCTTATATATTATATATACTGGTCACTATTATACACCCCCTTATATATTATATATACTGGTCACTATTATACACCCCCCTTATATATTATATATACTGGTCACTATTATACACCCCCCTTATATATTATATATACTGGTCACTATTATACACCCCCCTTATATATTATATATACTGGTCACTATTATACACCCCCCTTATATATTATATATACTGGTCACTATTATACACCCCTCCCTTATATATTATATATACTGGTCACTATTATACACCCCCCCTTATATATATTATATATACTGGTCACTATTATACACCAACCTTATATATTATATATACTGGTCACTATTATACACCCCCCCCTTATATATTATATATACTGGTCACTATTATACACTCCCCCCCTTATATATTATATATACTGGTCACTATTATACACCCCCCCCCCTTATATATTATATATACTGGTCACTATTATACACCCCCCTTATATATTATATATACTGGTCACTATTATACACCCCCCTTATATATTATATATACTGGTCACTATTATACACCCCCCCTTATATATTATATATACTGGTCACTATTATACCCCCCCCCTTATATATTATATATACTGGTCACTATTATACACCAACCTTATATATTATATATACTGGTCACTATTATACACCCCCCTTATATATTATATATACTGGTCACTATTATACACCCCCCCCTTATATATTATATATACTGGTCACTATTATACCCCCCCTCCTTATATATTATATATACTGGTCACTATTATACACCAACCTTATATATTATATATACTGGTCACTATTATACACCCCCCTTATATATTATATATACTGGTCACTATTATACACTCCCCCTTATATATTATATATACTGGTCACTATTATGCACCCCCCTTATATATTATATATACTGGTCACTATTATACACCCCCCTTATATATTATATATACTGGTCACTATTATACACCCCCCCTTATATATTATATATACTGGTCACTATTATACACCCCCTTATATATTATATATACTGGTCACTATTATACACCCCCCTTATATATTATATATACTGGTCACTATTATACACCCCCCCCTTATATATTATATATACTGGTCACTATTATACACCCCCCCCTTATATATTATATATACTGGTCACTATTATACACCCCCCTTATATATTATATATACTGGTCACTATTATACACCCCCTTATATATTATATATACTGGTCACTATTATACACCCCCCTTATATATTATATATACTGGTCACTATTATACACCCCCTTATATATTATATATACTGGTCACTATTATACACCCCCCCTTATATATTATATATACTGGTCACTATTATACACCCCCCCCCCTAATATATTATATATACTGGTCACTATTATACACCCCCTTATATATTATATATACTGGTCACTATTATACACCCCCCCCTTATATATTATATATACTGGTCACTATTATACACCCCCCTTATATATTATATATACTGGTCACTATTATACACCCCCCTTATATATTATATATACTGGTCACTATTATACACCCCCCCTTATATATTATATATACTGGTCACTATTATACACCCCCCTTATATATTATATATACTGGTCACTATTATACACCCCCCCTTATATATTATATATACTGGTCACTATTATACACCCCCCTTATATATTATATATACTGGTCACTATTATACACCAGCCTTATATATTATATATACTGGTCACTATTATACACCCCCCCTTATATATTATATATACTGGTCACTATTATACACCCCCCTTATATATTATATATACTGGTCACTATTATACACCAACCTTATATATTATATATACTGGTCACTATTATACACCCCCCTTATATATTATATATACTGGTCACTATTATACACCCCCCCTTATATATTATATATACTGGTCACTATTATACACCCCCCCTTATATATTATATATACTGGTCACTATTATACACCCCCCTTATATATTATATTCACCCCCCTTATTACCCTATTATCTATTATATACTGGTCACTATTATACACCCCCCTTATATATTATATATACTGGTCACTATTATACACCCCCCCCTTATATATTATATATACTGGTCACTATTATACACCCCCCTTATATATTATATATACTGGACACTATTATACACCCCCCCTTATATATTATATATACTGTCACTATTATACACCCCCCCCTTATATATTATATATACTGGTCACTATTATACACCCCCCTTATATATTATATATACTGGTCACTATTATACCCCCCCCCCCTTATATATTATATATACTGGTCACTATTATACACCCCCCCTTATATATTATATATACTGGTCACTATTATACACCCCCCCCTTATATATTATATATACTGGTCACTATTATACACCCCCTTATATATTATATATACTGGTCACTATTATACACCCCCCTTATATATTATATATACTGGTCACTATTATACATCCCCCTTATATATTATATATACTGGTCACTATTATACACCCCCCTTATATATTATATATACTGGTCACTATTATACACCCCCCCTTATATATTATATATACTGGTCACTATTATACACCCCCTTATATATTATATATACTGGTCACTATTATACACCCCCCCTTATATATTATATATACTGGTCACTATTATACCCCCCCCCTTATATATTATATATACTGGTCACTATTATACACCCCCCTTATATATTATATATACTGGTCACTATTATACATTCCCCTTATATATTATATATACTGGTCACTATTATACACCCCCTTATATATTATATACTGGTCACTATTATACACCCCCCCCCCTTATATATTATATATACTGGTCACTATTATACACCCCCCCCTTATATATTATATATACTGGTCACTATTATACACCCTCCTTATATATTATATATACTGGTCACTATTATACACCCCCCTTATATATTATATATACTGGTCACTATTATACACCCCCCTTATATATTATATATACTGGTCACTATTATACACCCCCCCCTTATATATTATATATACTGGTCACTATTATACACCCCCCCTTATATATTATATATACTGGTCACTATTATACACCCCCCCTCCTTATATATTATATATACTGGTCACTATTATACACCCCCCTTATATATTATATATACTGGTCATTATTATACACCCCTTCTATATTATATATACTGGTCACTATTATACACCCCCTTATATATTATATATACTGGTCACTATTATACACCCCCCCCTTATATATTATATATACTGGTCACTATTATACACCCCCTTATATATTATATATACTGGTCACTATTATACACCCCCCCTTATATATTATATATACTGGTCACTATTATACACCAACCTTATATATTATATATACTGGTCACTATTATACACCCCCCCCTTATATATTATATATACTGGTCACTATTATACACCCCCTTATATATTATATATACTGGTCACTATTATACACCCCCCTTATATATTATATATACTGGTCACTATTATACCCCCCCCCCCTTATATATTATATATACTGGTCACTATTATACACCCCCTTATATATTATATATACTGGTCACTATTATACACCCCCCCCCCTTATATATTATATATACTGGTCACTATTATACACCCCCCTTATATATTATATATACTGGTCACTATTATACACCCCCTTATATATTATATATACTGGTCACTATTATACCCCCCCCCTTATATATTATATATACTGGTCACTATTATACACCCCCCTTATATATTATATATACTGGTCACTATTATACACCCCCTTATATATTATATATACTGGTCACTATTATACACCCTCCTTATATATTATATATACTGGTCACTATTATACACCCCCCTTATATATTATATATACTGGTCACTATTATACACCCCCCTTATATATTATATATACTGGTCACTATTATACACCCCCCTTATATATTATATACACTGGTCACTATTATACACCCCCCTTATATATTATATACACTGGTCACTATTATACACCCCCCCCTTATATATTATATATACTGGTCACTATCATACACCCCCCCCTTATATATTATATATACTGGTCACTATTATACACCCCCCCCTTATATATTATATATACTGGTCACTATTATACCCCCCTCCTTATATATTATATATACTGGTCACTATTATACACCAACCTTATATATTATATATACTGGTCACTATTATACACCCCCCTTATATATTATATATACTGGACACTATTATACACCCCCCTTATATATTATATATACTGGTCACTATTATACACTCCCCCTTATATATTATATATACTGGTCACTATTATACACCCCCTTATATATTATATATACTGGTCACTATTATACACCCCCTCTTATATATTATATATACTGGTCACTATTATACACCCCCCCTTATATATTATATATACTGGTCACTATTATACACCCCCCCTTATATATTATATATACTGGTCACTATTATACACCCCCCCCTTATATATTATATATACTGGTCACTATTATACACCCCCCTTATATATTATATATACTGGTCACTATTATACACCCCCTTATATATTATATATACTGGTCACTATTATACACCCCCCCCCTTATATATTATATATACTGGTCACTATTATACACCCCCCCCTTATATATTATATATACTGGTCACTATTATACACCCCCTTATATATTATATATACTGGTCACTATTATACACCCCCCCCTTATATATTATATATACTGGTCACTATTATACACCCCCCTTATATATTATATATACTGGTCACTATTATACACCCCCCTTATATATTATATATACTGGTCACTATTATACACCCCCCTTATATATTATATATACTGGTCACTATTATACACCCCCCCTTATATATTATATATACTGGTCACTATTATACACCCCCTTATATATTATATATACTGGTCACTATTATACACCTCCCTTATATATTATATATACTGGTCACTATTATACACCCCCCTTATATATTATATATACTGGTCACTATTATACACCCCGCCTTATATATTATATATACTGGTCACTATTATACACCCCCTTATATATTATATATACTGGTCACTATTATACACCCCCTTATATATTATATATACTGGTCACTATTATACACCCCCCCCCTTATATATTATATATACTGGTCACTATTATACACCCCCCCCCCTTATATATTATATATACTGGTCACTATTATACACCCCCCTTATATATTATATATACTGGTCACTATTATACACCCCCCTTATATATTATATATACTGGTCACTATTATACACCCCCCCTTATATATTATATATACTGGTCACTATTATACACCCCCCCTTATATATTATATATACTGGTCACTATTATACACCCCCCTTATATATTATATATACTGGTCACTATTATACACCAACCTTATATATTATATATACTGGTCACTATTATACACCCCCCCCCTTATATATTATATATACTGGTCACTATTATACACTCCCTTATATATTATATATACTGGTCACTATTATACACCCCCCCTTATATATTATATATACCGGTCACTATTATACACCCCCCACCTTATATATTATATATACTGGTCACTATTATACACCCCCCCCTTATATATTATATATACTGGTCACTATTATACACCCCCCTTATATATTATATATACTGGTCACTATTATACCCCCCCTCCTTATATATTATATATACTGGTCACTATTATACACCAACCTTATATATTATATATACTGGTCACTATTATACACCAACCTTATATATTATATATACTGGTCACTATTATACACCCCCCTTATATATTATATATACTGGACACTATTATACACCCCCCCTTATATATTATATATTCTGGTCACTATTATACACTCCCCCTTATATATTATATATACTGGTCACTATTATACACCCCCTTATATATTATATATACTGGTCACTATTATACACCCCCTCTTATATATTATATATACTGGTCACTATTATACACCCCCCCTTATATATTATATATACTGGTCACTATTATACACCCCCTTATATATTATATATACTGGTCACTATTATACACCCCCCCTTATATATTATATATACTGGTCACTATTATACACCCCCTCCTTATATATTATATATACTGGACACTATTATACACCCGCCGCTTATATATTATATATACTGGTCACTATTATACACCCCCCTTATATATTATATATACTGGTCACTATTATACACCCCCCCCCCTTATATATTATATATACTGGTCACTATTATACACTCCCCCTTATATATTATATATACTGGTCACTATTATACACCCCCTTATATATTATATATACTGGTCACTATTATACACCCCCCTTATATATTATATATACTGGTCACTATTATACACCCCCCTTATATATTATATATACTGGTCACTATTATACACCCCCTTATATATTATATATACTGGTCACTATTATACACCCCCCCCTTATATATTATATATACTGGTCACTATTATACACCCCCCCCTTATATATTATATATACTGGTCACTATTATACACCCCCCTTATATATTATATATACTGGTCACTATTATACACCCCCCTTATATATTATATATACTGGTCACTATTATACACCCCCCTTATATATTATATATACTGGTCACTATTATACACCCCCTTATATATTATATATACTGGTCACTATTATACACCCCCCTTATATATTATATATACTGGTCACTATTATACACCCCCTCCCTTATATATTATATATACTGGTCACTATTATACACCCCCCCTTATATATATTATATATACTGGTCACTATTATACACCAACCTTATATATTATATATACTGGTCACTATTATACACCCCCCCTCCCTTATATATTATATATACTGGTCACTATTATACACTCCCCCCCCTTATATATTATATATACTGGTCACTATTATACACCCCCCCCCCTTATATATTATATATACTGGTCACTATTATACACTCCCTTATATATTATATATACTGGTCACTATTATACACCCCCCTTATATATTATATATACCGGTCACTATTATACACCCCCCACCTTATATTTTATGTATACTGGTCACTATTATACACCCCCCTTATATATTATATATACTGGTCACTATTATACACCCCCCCTTATATATTATATATACTGGTCACTATTATACCCCCCCTCCTTATATATTATATATACTGGTCACTATTATACACCAACCTTATATATTATATATACTGGTCACTATTATACACCCCCCTTATATATTATATATACTGGTCACTATTATACACCCCCCCCCTTATATATTATATATACTGGTCACTATTATACCCCCCTCCTTATATATTATATATACTGGTCACTATTATACACCAACCTTATATATTATATATACTGGTCACTATTATACACCCCCCTTATATATTATATATACTGGTCACTATTATACACTCCCCCTTATATATTATATATACTGGTCACTATTATGCACCCCCCTTATATATTATATATACTGGTCACTATTATACACCCCCCTTATATATTATATATACTGGTCACTATTATACACCCCCCCTTATATATTATATATACTGGTCACTATTATACACCCCCTTATATATTATATATACTGGTCACTATTATACACCCCCCTTATATATTATATATACTGGTCACTATTATACACCCCCCCTTATATATTATATATACTGGTCACTATTATACACCCCCCCCTTATATATTATATATACTGGTCACTATTATACACCCCCCTTATATATTATATATACTGGTCACTATTATACACCCCCCTTATATATTATATATACTGGTCACTATTATACACCCCCCTTATATATTATATATACTGGTCACTATTATACACCCCCCTTATATATTATATATACTGGTCACTATTATACACCCCCCCTTATATATTATATATACTGGTCACTATTATACACCCCCCCCCCTAATATATTATATATACTGGTCACTATTATACACCCCCTTATATATTATATATACTGGTCACTATTATACACCCCCCCTTATATATTATATATACTGGTCACTATTATACACCCCCCCTTATATATTATATATACTGGTCACTATTATACACCCCCCTTATATATTATATATACTGGTCACTATTATACACCCCCCCTTATATATTATATATACTGGTCACTATTATACACCCCCCTTATATATTATATATACTGGTCACTATTATACACCCCCCCTTATATATTATATATACTGGTCACTATTATACACCCCCCCTTATATATTATATATACTGGTCACTATTATACACCAGCCTTATATATTATATATACTGGTCACTATTATACACCCCCCCTTATATATTATATATACTGGTCACTATTATACACCCCCCTTATATATTATATATACTGGTCACTATTATACACCAACCTTATATATTATATATACTGGTCACTATTATACACCCCCCTTATATATTATATATACTGGACACTATTATACACCCCCCCTTATATATTATATATACTGGTCACTATTATACACCCCCCCTTATATATTATATATACTGGTCACTATTATACACCCCCCTTATATATTATATATACTGGTCACTATTATACACCCCCCTTATATATTATATATACTGGTCACTATTATACACCCCCCCTTATATATTATATATACTGGTCACTATTATACCCCCCCCCTTATATATTATATATACTGGTCACTATTATACACCCCCCCTTATATATTATATATACTGGACACTATTATACACCCCCCCTTATATATTATATATACTAGTCACTATATAACCCCCCCCCTTATATATTATATATACTGGTCACTATTATACACCCCCTTATATATTATATATACTGGTCACTATTATACCCCCCCCCCCTTATATATTATATATACTGGTCACTATTATACACCCCCCTTATATATTATATATACTGGTCACTATTATACACCCCCCCCTTATATATTATATATACTGGTCACTATTATACACCCCCTTATATATTATATATACTGGTCACTATTATACACCCCCCTTATATATTATATATACTGGTCACTATTATACATTCCCCTTATATATTATATATACTGGTCACTATTATACACCCCCTTATATATTATATATACTGGTCACTATTATACACCCCCCCTTATATATTATATATACTGGTCACTATTATACACCCCCTTATATATTATATATACTGGTCACTATTATACACCCCCCCTTATATATTATATATACTGGTCACTATTATACCCCCCCCCTTATATATTATATATACTGGTCACTATTATACACCCCCCTTATATATTATATATACTGGTCACTATTATACATTCCCCTTATATATTATATATACTGGTCACTATTATACACCCCCTTATATATTATATACTGGTCACTATTATACACCCCCCCCCTTATATATTATATATACTGGTCACTATTATACACCCCCCCCCTTATATATTATATATACTGGTCACTATTATACACCCTCCTTATATATTATATATACTGGTCACTATTATACACCCCCCTTATATATTATATATACTGGTCACTATTATACACCCCCCTTATATATTATATATACTGGTCACTATTATACGACCCCCCCCTTATATATTATATATACTGGTCACTATTATACACCCCCCCCTTATATATTATATATACTGGTCACTATTATACACCCCCCCTCCTTATATATTATATATACTGGTCACTATTATACACCCCCCTTATATATTATATATACTGGTCATTATTATACACCCCCTTCTATATTATATATACTGGTCACTATTATACACCCCCCTTATATATTATATATACTGGTCACTATTATACACCCCCCCTTATATATTATATATACTGGTCACTATTATACACCCCCTTATATATTATATATACTGGTCACTATTATACACCCCCCTTATATATTATATATACTGGTCACTATTATACACCCCCCTTATATATTATATATACTGGTCACTATTATACACCAACCCTTATATATTATATATACTGGTCACTATTATACACCCCCCCTTATATATTATATATACTGGTCACTATTATACACCCCCCTTATATATTATATATACTGGTCACTATTATACACCCCCCTTATATATTATATATACTGGTCACTATTATACCCCCCCCCTTATATATTATATATACTGGTCACTATTATACACCCCCCTTATATATTATATATACTGGTCACTATTATACACCCCCCCCCTTATATATTATATATACTGGTCACTATTATACACCCCCCTTATATATTATATATACTGGTCACTATTATACACCCCCCTTATATATTATATATACTGGTCACTATTATACCCCCCCCCCCTTATATATTATATATACTGGTCACTATTATACACCCCCCTTATATATTATATATACTGGTCACTATTATACACCCCCTTATATATTATATATACTGGTCACTATTATACACCCTCCTTATATATTATATATACTGGTCACTATTATACACCCCCCTTATATATTATATATACTGGTCACTATTATACACCCCCCTTATATATTATATATACTGGTCACTATTATACACCCCCCTTATATATTATATACACTGGTCACTATTATACACCCCCCTTATATATTATATACACTGGTCACTATTATACACCCCCCCCTTATATTATATATACTGGTCACTATCATACACCCCCCCCCTTATATATTATATATACTGGTCACTATTATACACCCCCCCCTTATATATTATATATACTGGTCACTATTATACCCCCTCCTTATATATTATATATACTGGTCACTATTATACACCAACCTTATATATTATATATACTGGTCACTATTATACACCCCCCTTATATATTATATATACTGGACACTATTATACACCCCCCCTTATATATTATATATACTGGTCACTATTATACACTCCCCCTTATATATTATATATACTGGTCACTATTATACACCCCCTTATATATTATATATACTGGTCACTATTATACACCCCCTCTTATATATTATATATACTGGTCACTATTATACACCCCCCCTTATATATTATATATACTGGTCACTATTATACACCCCCCCTTATATATTATATATACTGGTCACTATTATACACCCCCCCCTTATATATTATATATACTGGTCACTATTATACACCCCCCCTTATATATTATATATACTGGTCACTATTATACACCCCCTTATATATTATATATACTGGTCACTATTATACACCCCCCCCTTATATATTATATATACTGGTCACTATTATACACCCCCCCTTATATATTATATATACTGGTCACTATTATACACCCCCCTTATATATTATATATACTGGTCACTATTATACACCCCCCCCTTATATATTATATATACTGGTCACTATTATACACCCCCCCTTATATATTATATATACTGGTCACTATTATACACCCCCCTTATATATTATATATACTGGTCACTATTATACACCCCCCTTATATATTATATATACTGGTCACTATTATACACCCCCCCTTATATATTATATATACTGGTCACTATTATACACCCCCTTATATATTATATATACTGGTCACTATTATACACCCCCCCTTATATATTATATATACTGGTCACTATTATACACCCCCCTTATATATTATATATACTGGTCACTATTATACACCCCGCCTTATATATTATATATACTGGTCACTATTATACACCCCCTTATATATTATATATACTGGTCACTATTATACACCCCCCTTATATATTATATATACTGGTCACTATTATACACCCCCCCTTATATATTATATATACTGGTCACTATTATACACCCCCCCCCTTATATATTATATATACTGGTCACTATTATACACCCCCCTTATATATTATATATACTGGTCACTATTATACACCCCCCTTATATATTATATATACTGGTCACTATTATACACCCCCCCTTATATATTATATATACTGGTCACTATTATACACCCCCCTTATATATTATATATACTGGTCACTATTATACACCCCCCTTATATATTATATATACTGGTCACTATTATACACCAACCTTATATATTATATATACTGGTCACTATTATACACCCCCCCCCTTATATATTATATATACTGGTCACTATTATACACTCCCTTATATATTATATATACTGGTCACTATTATACACCCCCCTTATATATTATATATACTGGTCACTATTATACACCCCCACCTTATATATTATATATACTGGTCACTATTATACACCCCCCCTTATATATTATATATACTGGTCACTATTATACACCCCCCCTTATATATTATATATACTGGTCACTATTATACCCCCCCTCCTTATATATTATATATACTGGTCACTATTATACACCAACCTTATATATTATATATACTGGTCACTATTATACACCAACCTTATATATTATATATACTGGTCACTATTATACACCCCCCTTATATATTATATATACTGGACACTATTATACACCCCCCCTTATATATTATATATACTGGTCACTATTATACACCCCCCTTATATATTATATATACTGGTCACTATTATACACCCCCTTATATATTATATATACTGGTCACTATTATACACCCCTCTTATATATTATATATACTGGTCACTATTATACACCCCCCCTTATATATTATATATACTGGTCACTATTATACACCCCCTTATATATTATATATACTGGTCACTATTATACACCCCCCTTATATATTATATATACTGGTCACTATTATACACCCCCCCCCTTATATATTATATATACTGGTCACTATTATACACCCCCTCCTTATATATTATATATACTGGACACTATTATACACCGCCGCTTATATATTATATATACTGGTCACTATTATACACCCCCCTTATATATTATATATACTGGTCACTATTATACACCCCCCCCCCCTTATATATTATATATACTGGTCACTATTATACACTCCCCCTTATATATTATATATACTGGTCACTATTATACACCCCCCTTATATATTATATATACTGGTCACTATACACCCCCCTTATATATTATATATACTGGTCACTATTATACACCCCCCTTATATATTATATATACTGGTCACTATTATACACCCCCCTTATATATTATATATACTGGTCACTATTATACACCCCCCCCTTATATATTATATATACTGGTCACTATTATACACCCCCCCCTTATATATTATATATACTGGTCACTATTATACACCCCCCTTATATATTATATATACTGGTCACTATTATACACCCCCCCTTATATATTATATATACTGGTCACTATTATACACCCCCCTTATATATTATATATACTGGTCACTATTATACACCCCCCTTATATATTATATATACTGGTCACTATTATACACCCCCCTTATATATTATATATACTGGTCACTATTATACACCCCCCCTTATATATTATATATACTGGTCACTATTATACACCCCCCCTTATATATATTATATATACTGGTCACTATTATACACCCCCCCTTATATATTATATATACTGGTCACTATTATACACCCCCCCCTTATATATTATATATACTGGTCACTATTATACACCCCCCCCTTATATATTATATATACTGGTCACTATTATACACCCCCCCCCTTATATATTATATATACTGGTCACTATTATACACTCCCCCCTTATATATTATATATACTGGTCACTATTATACACCCCCCCTTATATATTATATATACTGGTCACTATTATACACCCCCCACCTTATATATTATATATACTGGTCACTATTATACACCCCCCTTATATATTATATATACTGGTCACTATTATACACCCCCCCTTATATATTATATATACTGGTCACTATTATACCCCCCCACCTTATATATTATATATACTGGTCACTATTATACACCAACCTTATATATTATATATACTGGTCACTATTATACACCCCCCTTATATATTATATATACTGGTCACTATTATACACCCCCCCCTTATATATTATATATACTGGTCACTATTATACACCCCCTCCTTATATATTATATATACTGGTCACTATTATACACCAACCTTATATATTATATATACTGGTCACTATTATACACCCCCCTTATATATTATATATACTGGTCACTATTATACACTCCCCCTTATATATTATATATACTGGTCACTATTATGCACCCCCCTTATATATTATATATACTGGTCACTATTATACACCCCCCTTATATATTATATATACTGGTCACTATTATACACCCCCCCTTATATATTATATATACTGGTCACTATTATACACCCCCTTATATATTATATATACTGGTCACTATTATACACCCCCCTTATATATTATATATACTGGTCACTATTATACACCCCCCCCCTTATATATTATATATACTGGTCACTATTATACACCCCCCCCTTATATATTATATATACTGGTCACTATTATACACCCCCCCTTATATATTATATATACTGGTCACTATTATACACCCCCCTTATATATTATATATACTGGTCACTATTATACACCCCCCTTATATATTATATATACTGGTCACTATTATACACCCCCCTTATATATTATATATACTGGTCACTATTATACACCCCCCCTTATATATTATATATACTGGTCACTATTATACACCCCCCCCTAATATATTATATATACTGGTCACTATTATACACCCCCTTATATATTATATATACTGGTCACTATTATACACCCCCCCCTTATATATTATATATACTGGTCACTATTATACACCCCCCTTATATATTATATATACTGGTCACTATTATACACCCCCCTTATATATTATATATACTGGTCACTATTATACACCCCCCCTTATATATTATATATACTGGTCACTATTATACACCCCCCCTTATATATTATATATACTGGTCACTATTATACACCCCCCCTTATATATTATATATACTGGTCACTATTATACACCCCCCTTATATATTATATATACTGGTCACTATTATACACCAGCCTTATATATTATATATACTGGTCACTATTATACACCCCCCCTTATATATTATATATACTGGTCACTATTATACACCCCCCTTATATATTATATATACTGGTCACTATTATACACCAACCTTATATATTATATATACTGGTCACTATTATACACCCCCCTTATATATTATATATACTGGACACTATTATACACCCCCCCTTATATATTATATATACTGGTCACTATTATACACCCCCCCTTATATATTATATATACTGGTCACTATTATACACCCCCCTTATATATTATATATACTGGTCACTATTATACACCCCCCTTATATATTATATATACTGGTCACTATTATACACCCCCCTTATATATTATATATACTGGTCACTATTATACCCCCCCCCCTTATATATTATATATACTGGTCACTATTATACACCCCCCTTATATATTATATATACTGGACACTATTATACACCCCCCCTTATATATTATATATACTGGTCACTATTATACACCCCCTTATATATTATATATACTGGTCACTATTATACACCCCCCTTATATATTATATATACTGGTCACTATTATACACCCCCCCTTATATATTATATATACTGGTCACTATTATACACCCCCTTATATATTATATATACTGGTCACTATTATACACCCCCTTATATATTATATATACTGGTCACTATTATACACCCCCCCTTATATATTATATATACTGGTCACTATTATACACCCTCCTTATATATTATATATACTGGTCACTATTATACACCACCCTTATATATTTTATATACTGGTCACTATTATACACCCCCTTATATATTATATATACTGGTCACTATTATACACCCCCTTATATATTATATATACTGGCCACTATTATACACCCCCCTTATATATTATATATACTGGTCACTATTATACACCCCCCTTATATATTATATATACTGGTCACTATTATACACCCCCCCCCCCCCTTATATATTATATATACTGGTCACTATACTGTATATACAAGTACTGGTGTAACTGGTTCTTCCACTACAGACACGAGCAGACAAGGGCCCGGTGATGGAGAAATAAGGAGAAATCCCTTCCAGCCTGTGACTATAATATATGGAGGAGAAGAGCTGGCATGGGAGGGGTTAGTGAGGCGGATAGCTGTGTCTGTATATACTGTATATATATATATAGTCTGTACTAACCTCGCTGATCCGCCATCATGTCCTGAGAGAGAGACCACTGACTACTACTGCTAGCAAGAGAGGAAGGACCTGGGATGATGTCACCAGTATCATGTGACCAGTACATGGGGGCGGAGCTCTGGAGAAGGATATAGGACCTGTGATGATGTCACCAGTATCATGTGACCAGTACATGGGGGCGGAGCTCAGGAGAAGGATATAGGACCTGTGATGATGTCACCAGTATCATGTGACCAGTACATGGGGGCGGAGCTCAGGAGAAGGATATAGGACCTGTGATGATGTCACCAGTATCATGTGACCAGTACATGGGGCGGAGCTCAGGAGAAGGATGAAGGACCTGTGATGATGTCACCAGTATCATGTGACCAGTACATGGGGCGGAGCTCTGGAGAAGGATGAAGGACCTGTGATGATGTCACCAGTATCATGTGACCAGTACATGGGGCGGAGCTCAGGAAAGGAGAAGGATGAAGGACCTGTGATGATGTCACCAGTATCATGTGACCAGTACATGGGGGCGGAGCTCAGGAGAAGGATGAAGGACCTGTGATGATGTCACCAGTATCATGTGACCAGTACATGGGGCGGAGCTCAGGGGAGGAGAAGGATATAGGACCTGTGATGATGTCACCAGTATCATGTGACCAGTACATGGGGCGGAGCTCAGGAGAAGGATATAGGACCTGTGATGATGTCACCGCTATCATGTGACATAAATCCTTCTCTCCTGAGCTCCGCCCCTCCTGTACTGATACAAATAAGCTTTATTAGCATTACCAAAGAATAAAGCATTTGGTGTTGCCAAAGCCAAAAAGAGGTTGGGGGTGGTGGAGGGGGATGGGTACGGGTTTAGGAGTTGGGGTTGGAGTCTCCTTAGAGTCTTGTCATTCTTGTTTGGGGCATGTGGGTATCAGTGGGTATGGGATAGATGGGTGATGGGGGGGCTTAGTGGTGTGTGGGTGGGGGGTTTAATAGTCCATGGAGTCTCATCTTCCTCTTAGTTGGTGACTGCTATATGGGGAGGTGGGGGTGGGGCGGGGCGGGTGTATTGGGATAAATATAACAGTCCGTGGAGTCTCATCTTCCTCTTAGTTGGTGACCACTATATGGGGAGGTGGGGGTGGGGTGGGGCGGGTGTATTGGGATAAATATAACAGTCCGTGGAGTCTCATCTTCCTCTTCGTTGGTGACCGCTATATGGGGGTGGGGCGGGGCGGGTGTATTGGGATAAATATAACAGTCCGTGGAGTCTCATCTTCCTCTTAGTTGGTGACCGCTATATGGGGAGGTGGGGTGGGGTGGGGCGGGTGTATTGGGATAAATATAACAGTCCGTGGAGTCTCATCTTCCTCTGGTTTGGTGACAGCTGGACACGTATTGGGCAGTGATCTCCACAGTGGCCTCTTCTTCTCCCAGTAGGATGTAGAGTTTCCTCTTCTCCCAGTCTGGGATGTGGGCAGAGAGTCTTTGGTAGTAGACGGCCCTCATAGCTGAGTATTTGGTGCAGTGTAGCAGGAAGTGGGTCTGGTCTTCTAGGGCCCCCTGGTCACAGTGCTGGCACAGTCTCTTCTCCCGTGGCTTGTACGTCTGCCTGTATCGCCCCGTCTCTATCTCTAGGTTGTGGGCGCTCAGTCTGTACCGGCTCAGGGTCTGTCTGTGCTTGGGGTGGCGTATTCTCTCCAGGTAGGTGGCCATGGTGTAGTCCCTTTGTAGGGATTGGTACACATTGGTGAGTTTCTTGGAGTTATTTATTTCGTTTCTCCATTCTTCAATGTACCGCTCTCTGTTTGCCTCTGTGGTCGCCTTTATTTCGGCCTTGGTTATCATCTGTTGGTGTTTTTGGTTTGGTGGTTGGCTGCTGTTTGGTTGGTGAATGTCTGGTTTGCTCGGGTGGCTTAGCCAGGCTTGGTGGTGGTAGGAGTCGCTCCCCTGGATGTGTGCCTGGAAAGCTAGCGCCCTCTTCTGTATGGTGAGCCATAGGGGGAGTCTGCCTAGCTCTGCCCTGCAGGCCATGTTGGTGGTGTTGCGATGGACATCTGGGACATTCTCCTCCGGGCAGTCCTGTGGAGTAGTAGTATCTAGAGGAGAAAGTCTCCGCTCCTTACACTGCTGATCAGTCCAGTAATCCGTCTCCTCTTCTGCTTCTTCTTTAACCTCAGCCTTAATATCCATCAGATCTTCACCCTAGACAGGGAAGAAACAACATTCACTTGGGTTCTGTCACTTCATGGTCAGGTTTTGGTGAGACTGTAAGGAGATGAAACATCCGCCATGTTTGCCTTCAGTAGGTGATCCTGTGACTGGTTCGGCCCCCATGGGACAGGTAGGTCACTACTCCGGAGAGACCCTTTATTACAAGTGCATGAACCCCTTCAGTCGCTAAAGGAGTCCCTGCATTCCAACACACAGTCCCTGAGATGCGCCACAAAGGGTTACTATAGTTCACCGGTCAATGACCTCTAGTAACCTCTACCACCTGATGTAAGCCTGCAACAAATGATTTACTGTGTGAGAGGAGAAGGTTCTGGACAAAGGAGAAGTGACAATACCTGTGTAGGGGGGTTTGTTTTATTCTTGTTTGTTTTTGTGGGGTGTTTTATCTCAGTAATAGATGTTTCAGTGCGGTTTGTATTTATGATATAACTACTGGTTAGTAATGTCTGTTGTCTGATTGAGGGGTTTAGTATTAGTCACTACTCTATCTCCTCATTATTATGCCAGTACCCACCGCCACCAGGGGTACCAGGAAGAGCTGGGTACTATCCAGTATCCCCAAACCATGGGCCTTCCTACCGGGGTCATTCCAGGCTGTTCAGCTACAGAACAAAGTTTACTCAACTACTTTACCCCAGGATTATTCTCAGAAGAGTCTGCCCATAGCGAACTGCTTAAAGCACACGTGTCTGTATGAAGTATATAGCTATAACATGCTGAGAAGGGGAATGTCTCATGAAAGATTTCTACTGCTACTGATACCGATGTATCGCTGAATCATGTAAGTATAAGTGACAGTATTCTGCAAGTGAGAGCCTGTTCTACAGCCTGCGCGAGACACGTTATAGTTATATCCTTATCCATTACTATACGACAATGCAGTGAGGGGAGGCCTATAGCGCCATCTACCTGCTGACTGTCTGGTACATGTATGAGTGCAGGAGCGGTGAGCTCCACCCCCTATATAGATGTACCCCAGGACTCAGCAGCGCCATCTACCTGCTGACTGTCTGGTACATGTATGAGTACAGGAGCTCCACCCCCTATATAGATGTACCCCAGGACTCAGCAGCGCCATCTACCTGCTGACTGTCTGGTACATGTATGAGTGCAGGAGGGGCGAACTCCACCCCCTATATAGATGTACCCCAGGACTCAGCAGCGCCATCTACCTGCTGAGTGTCTGGTACATATATGAGTACAGGAGCGGTGAGCTCCACCCCCTATATAGATGTACCCCAGGACTCAGCAGCGCCATCTACCTGCTGACTGTCTGGTACATGTATGAGTGCAGGAGCGGCGAGCTCCACCCCCTATATAGATGTACCCCAGGACTCAGCAGCGCCATCTACCTGTTGACTGTCTGGTACATGTATGAGTGCAGGAGCGGCGAGCTCCACCCCCTATATAGATGTACCCCAGGACTCAGCAGCGCCATCTACCTGCTGACTGTCTGGTACATGTATGAGTGCAGGAGCGGCGAGCTCCACCCCCTATATAGATGTACCCCAGGACTCAGCAGCGCCATCTACCTGTTGACTGTCTGGTACATGTATGAGTGCAGGAGCGGCGAGCTCCACCCCCTATATAGATATACCCCAGGACTCAGCAGCGCCCCCTACCTGCTGACTGTCTGGTACATGTATGAGTGCAGGAGCTCCACCCCCTATATAGATGTACCCCTGGACTCAGCAGCGCCATCTACCTGTTGACTGTCTGGTACATGTATGAGTGCAGGAGCGGCGAGCTCCACCCCCTATATAGATATACCCCAGGACTCAGCAGCGCCCCCTACCTGCTGACTGTCTGGTACATGTATGAGTGCAGGAGCTCCACCCCCTATATAGATGTACCCCAGGACTCAGCAGCGCCATCTACCTGCTGACTGTCTGGTACATGTATGAGTACAGGAGCGGTGAGCTCCACCCCCTATATAGATGTACCCCAGG
The DNA here is from genome assembly GCF_031893055.1 of Leptodactylus fuscus. Classification (NCBI taxonomy): domain Eukaryota; kingdom Metazoa; phylum Chordata; class Amphibia; order Anura; family Leptodactylidae; genus Leptodactylus; species Leptodactylus fuscus. The sequence continues at coordinate 247,973,756 of NC_134267.1, read as the reverse complement.
ACTCAGCAGCGCCATCTACCTGCTGACTGTCTGGTACATGTATGAGTGCAGGAGCGGTGAGCTCCACCCCCTATATAGATGTACCCCAGGACTCAGCAGCGCCATCTACCTGCTGACTGTCTGGTACATGTATGAGTGCAGGAGCTCCACCCCCTATATAGATGTACCCCAGGACTCAGCAGCGCCATCTACCTGCTGACTGTCTGGTACATGTATGAGTACAGGAGCTCCACCCCCTATATAGATGTACCCCAGGACTCAGCAGCGCCATCTACCTGCTGACTGTCTGGTACATGTATGAGTACAGGAGCTCCACCCCCTATATAGATGTACCCCAGGACTCAGCAGCGCCATCTACCTGCTGACTGTCTGGTACATGTATGAGTGCAGGAGCGGTGAGCTCCACCCCCTATATAGATGTACCCCAGGACTCAGCAGCGCCATCTACCTGCTGACTGTCTGGTATATGTATGAGTACAGGAGCTCCACCCCCTATATAGATGTACCCCAGGACTCAGCAGCGCCATCTACCTGCTGACTGTCTGGTACATGTATGAGTACAGGAGCTCCACCCCCTATATAGATGTACCCCAGGACTCAGCAGCGCCATCTACCTGCTGACTGTCTGGTACATGTATGAGTGCAGGAGCGGTGAGCTCCACCCCCTATATAGATGTACCCCAGGACTCAGCAGCGCCATCTACCTGCTGACTGTCTGGTATATGTATGAGTACAGGAGCTCCACCCCCTATATAGATGTACCCCAGGACTCAGCAGCGCCATCTACCTGCTGACTGTCTGGTACATGTATGAGTGCAGGAGCTCCACCCCCTATATAGATGTACCCCAGGACTCAGCAGCGCCATCTACCTGCTGACTGTCTGGTACATGTATGAGTGCAGGAGCTCCACCCCCTATATAGATGTACCCCAGGACTCAGCAGCGCCATCTACCTGCTGACTGTCTGGGACATGTATGAGTGCAGGAGCGGCGAGCTCCACCCCCTATATAGATGTACCCCAGGACTCAGCAGCGCCCCCTACCTGCTGACTGTCTGGTACATGTATGAGTACAGGAGCGGCGAGCTCCACCCCCTATATAGATGTACCCCAGGACTCAGCAGCGCCATCTACCTGCTGACTGTCTGGTACATGTATGAGTACAGGAGCGGCGAGCTCCACCCCCTATATAGATGTACCCCAGGACTCAGCAGCGCCCCCTACCTGCTGACTGTCTGGGACATTCTCCTCCGGGCAGTCCTGGGAATACAGAGGACTCAGGGGACATCTCTCGGTGGGATTTCTCCTACTGGATCCATCTGTGGAGACACAAACACACAGTGACGGAATACATGAGCTGCTGGAGATCTGTCTATACATCAGACACTTCTAGGGTTACTTATGGGGTGAGCCTAATAACTTTCTGCTACACCCCAAGATAATCCAGTCCACCCCACATTGACTCCACCCCCAGGTGATTCCATAACAGATAGAAAACCTCACAGTAATGGCTTCCACTATGGAGCAGACGCCGAGCAGAGTGTGAGGCTGTAAGACAGGGCCAGTCCAAGAACTTGCTGTAAATCTCAAGGGCCCGTTGTGGTTTCAGCTCCTGTGAACCCGAAAAGAATCTGCCCGATGCCGTCCCAGTCACAGGTGGAAGGTTACAACACAAAAAAAGAGGACCCCAGCCCCCCAAAACTAATAGAAGTGGACACAACCCCTCGGCCTTGGGTGAAAGCAGCAGCTCATATACAGAAAGTATAAAAAATCCAGCTCTGGAAACGCGTTACAATAAAACGTAACCTTTAATAGTCCATTATTAGAATAAGCCCCAAACAATAGCGCTCCGTCCAATAAACAACAAGGAGCAGAAACAATGTGTCTAATAAGAATTCACGAAAACAAACACAAAAATACATCACCCGGAACTCCTTGTGGGTTTTTAAATTAAAACTTCGTCTTTATTAATTTTCATTAAAAAAAACTTTGCTCTTACAGACTTCTCAGTGGTGTATAGGGTCCATGTGCTGAGGTGGTACTGTTCACGCTAACGCGTTTCAGTGCCGAGGCACCTTAATCATGGCATGTTAGTAACTATCAGACAATACATACAAACAAACATCGGATGAATTTCTTTAAAAAGGGTATACTAATTTTTGCGGTGTTCAGATCATAAACCATAATTATCTTACGGTTAAACATCTTCTGGAAACTTTCCATCCCCTCCTTTTTTTCTTTAATATGATGGACTCAGATACCGAAAATAACAGACAGAAAAGACTAGCGGAGGTTTTTAATTTGAATGGTGACAATATTCAACGGAAGGATAACACATCCTCCATGCTTTATAAACGAGAGAATTTGTGGTTACAAGAGGTCAAGGTATGGTGGGATCACAAAACCCTGTCATCATACTTAGAAAAAGCCATGATACCCAGAGGTTTGAGGGTGAAAAACTCCCCCCCACACCACATATAATACAGAATTTCAACATGAATGGGAGAGAATCCTAACGGACTGCTCACTGAAACTTATAACATTGATTATACAAGAGGAAGAAAAGCAACTCATTAATCTGAAAGAGAACATACAGACTATCACAGAAGAACTCCAACCACATCCCAATACGGCACAATAGAAGGAGGATTTTACCAAAATTCAGAAGCAAATAGAGGAACTAGAGGATAAGATAGTAGAGACTAAGGGACCGTAAGGACTATGAAAGTGGTATTGTTTACAACTGGAAGAATGAACGTATTTTTACCCCCAGATCTATTCTAAAAAAATCTCGCCATAATACACCACGAACCCGGTATCCCTCAGATAGAAAGGTCTCTTTTAGTTCCTCTGACAAAGACACGGATTACACAGACACAGAGTCTACGGCTTCTTTTTTTATCCCCAAGAAATCAACGCCTGTCCAAAATGGATTCCACGAATTCCTCACCTTTACAAGATACCAGAAGAGGAAAAATCACCGGGGCGGCCGTAAACACCGTAAAAAACACTGCAAAAACACGCAGCAGCTACAGATCATAGAAGCCGATTCCTCTAACCATCAATCAAGACAACCACTTACCCCAGACAGACGGAAGACGGGCTAATGAAGTAACAACTCCACCCGAGACTTTCTCAGACAATTGCAGCCTCCTTCATTTGTCTTCGTCTACTCTTTCAGCAACTTGTGTCCAGCTAGTAAGTAAAGCTCGAAGTTTTCTTCCTACAGCCAGATTTGATCTTTTTAATACATTATTAGACATTAACAAATTTGTACGAGCATTAACCCTAAAAAGATTCTTCTTTAACACGGATGATTCAATAGAAACAATCATTGCTGCTCCTCACTCAAATGAGTTTCCTGATTTAAAGTTCAAAGAGAAATTATGTCTAACCGCACTTACAGCAATGCAAACTCCTTCTACCCAAATTAGAGCTATAGACCATGTGAGAGTTACACCCTAAATACTACCCAATGTCAGCACGAGGACCGATACTAGATCAGGTTCAACAACAAATAGAAAAAGAACTTACACGACTACATGGGGCAGAGTATTCATTTATACATAACCTTACCAGAAAAGAAAGAGAATGTCTACAAAGCCTAGAAAAAAACTCGGACATAATAATAATAATAATAAATGTTATTTCTATAGCGCCAACATATTCCGCAGCGCTGTACAATGTGTAGGGTTCAAATACAGACAGAAAGATACATTACAAAGAAAGTCATTTCACACAATGGGACTGAGGGCCCTGCTCACAAGAGCTTACAATCTATGAGGTAGAGGGGGTGACACAAGAGCTTACAATCTATGAGGTAGAGGGGGGGACACAAGAGCTTACAGTCTATGAGGTAGAGGGGGGACACAGGAGCTTACACTCTATGAGGTAGAGGGGGTGACACAAGAGCTTACAATCTATGAGGTAGAGGGGGTGACACAAGAGCTTACAGTCTATGAGGTAGAGGGAGTGACACAAGAGCTTACAATCTATGAGGTAGAGGGGGTGACACAAGAGCTTACAATCTATGAGGTAGAGGGGGGGACACAAGAGCTTACACTCTATGAGGTAGAGGGGGTGACACAAGAGCTTACAATCTATGAGGTAGAGGGGGTGACACAAGAGCTTACACTCTATGAGGTAGAGGGGGGACACAAGAGCTTACAATCTATGAGGTAGAGGGGGGGACACAAGAGCTTACACTCTATGAGGTAGAGGGGGGGACACAGGAGCTTACACTCTATGAGGTAGAGGGGGTGACACAAGAGCTTACAATCTATGAGGTAGAGGGGGTGACACAAGAGCTTACAATCTATGAGGTAGAGGGGGGGACACAAGAGCTTACACTCTATGAGGTAGAGGGGGTGACACAAGAGCTTACAATCTATGAGGTAGAGGGGGTGACACAAGAGCTTACACTCTATGAGGTAGAGGGGGGACACAAGAGCTTACACTCTATGAGGTAGAGGGGGGGACACAAGAGCTTACACTCTATGAGGTAGAGGGGGGGACACAGGAGCTTACACTCTATGAGGTAGAGGGGGTGACACAAGAGCTTACACTCTATGAGGTAGAGGGGGTGACACAAGAGCTTACACTCTATGAGGTAGAGGGGGTGACACAAGAGCTTACAATCTATGAGGTAGAGGGGGTGACACAAGAGCTTACAGTCTATGAGGTAGAGGAGGGGGTGACACAAGAGCTTACAGTCTATGAGGTAGAGGGGGTGACACAGGAGCTTACAATCTATGAGGTAGAGGAGGTGACACAAGAGCTTACAGTCTATGAGGTAGAGGGGGGGACACAAGAGCTTACAATCTATGAGGTAGAGGGGGTGACACAAGAGCTTACAATCTATGAGGTAGAGGGGGTGACACAAGAGCTTACAGTCTATGAGGTAGAGGAGGGGGTGACACAAGAGCTTACAATCTATGAGGTAGAGGAGGTGACACAAGAGCTTACAGTCTATGAGGTAGAGGGGGGGACACAAGAGCTTACAATCTATGAGGTAGAGGGGGTGACACAAGAGCTTACAATCTATGAGGTAGAGGGGGTGACACAAGAGCTTACAGTCTATGAGGTAGAGGGGGGGACACAAGAGCTTACAATCTATGAGGTAGAGGGGGTGACACAAGAGCTTACAATCTATGAGGTAGAGGGGGGACACAAGAGCTTACAATCTATGAGGTAGAGGGGGTGACACAGGAGCTTACAATCTATGAGGTAGAGGGGGGGACACAAGAGCTTACAATCTATGAGGTAGAGGGGGTGACACAAGAGCTTACAGTCTATGAGGTAGAGGGGGTGACACAAGAGCTTACAGTCTATGAGGTAGAGGGGGGGACACAAGAGCTTACAATCTATGAGGTAGAGGGGGTGACACAAGAGCTTACAATCTATGAGGTAGAGGGGGGACACAAGAGCTTACAATCTATGAGGTAGAGGGGGTGACACAGGAGCTTACAATCTATGAGGTAGAGGGGGGGACACAAGAGCTTACAATCTATGAGGTAGAGGGGGTGACACAAGAGCTTACAGTCTATGAGGTAGAGGGGGGGACACAGGAGCTTACACTCTATGAGGTAGAGGGGGTGACACAGGAGCTTACAATCTATGAGGTAGAGGGGGGACACAAGAGCTTACAATCTATGAGGTAGAGGGGGTGACACAAGAGCTTACAGTCTATGAGGTAGAGGAGGGGGTGACACAAGAGCTTACAGTCTATGAGGTAGAGGGGGTGACACAGGAGCTTACAATCTATGAGGTAGAGGGGTGACACAAGAGCTTACAGTCTATGAGGTAGAGGGGGGGACACAAGAGCTTACAATCTATGAGGTAGAGGGGGTGACACAAGAGCTTACAGTCTATGAGGTAGAGGGGGGGACACAAGAGCTTACAATCTATGAGGTAGAGGGGGGTGACACAGGAGCTTACAGTCTATGAGGTAGAGGGGGTGACACAAGAGCTTACAATCTATGAGGTAGAGGGGGGACACAGGAGGTAGCAGGGGCGGCATTACTTATACAGGGGTCAGACACTTCTGTAATAGAGGTGACTGTCATTACACAGACATAAGACTTTATGGGCCGTCACCAGTCGTGTCCTGTAACATGTGGATGGAGCTTGGACCTATAAAGTTATCCTGAGATGACATCATATCATGTGGGGTAATGTGGGGGCGGGGACAGAGGAGGGGGAAGGGTTTACGTTAGACATTGTGATTGGCCGGTCTGATAAGATGTGTCTTTAGTTTGCGTTTGAAACTGTAGAAGTTGGGAGTTACTCTGATTGTCCGGGGTAGAGCATTCCAGAGAAGTGGTGCAGCTCGGGAGAAGTCTTGTATACGAGCGTGGGAGGTTCTGATAATAGAGGATGGAAGTGTTAGGTCATTGAGTGAGCGGAGAGCACGGGTTGGGCGGTAGACAGAGATGAGGGAGGAGATGTAGGGAGGTGCGGCATTATGGAGAGCCTTGTGGGGGAGGGGGAGAACTTTATATTTTATTCTATAATGAATAGGCAGCCAGTGTAGTGACTGGCACAGACCGGAGGCCTCGCTGTAGTGACCGGCACAGACCAGAGGCCTCGCTGTAGTGACCGGCACAGACCGGAGGCCTCGCTGTAGTGACCGGCACAGACCGGAGGCCTCGCTGTAGTGACTGGCACAGACCGGAGGCCTCGCTGTAGTGACCGGCACAGACCGGAGGCATCACTGTAGCGTCTAGCCTGATAGATGAGCCTGGCCGCTGCATTCAGAATAGATTGTAGAGGGGAGACTTTAGTGAGGGGAAGACCGATTAGTAAGGAGTTACAGTAGTCAAGGCGAGAATGAATCAGAGAGACAGTAAGTGTCTTTAGTGTATCTCTGGTAAGGAAAGGGCGTATTCTGGAGATGTTTTTGAGGTGGAGGTGACATGAACGTGCGAGTGATTCAATATGACGGGTGAAGGAAAGGTCTGCGTCAAACGTGACCCCGAGGCAGCGGGCATGCTGCCTAGGAGTTATAGTAAGGCCTGAGACTGCAATGGATATATCAGGGACAGATCTATTAGATGGTGGAAACAGTAGTAGTTCAGTCTTAGAGAGATTTAGTTTCAGATAGAGAGAGGACATGATATTAGAGACAGCAGAGAGACAGTCACTGGTGTTCTGTATGAGTGCAGGGGTGATGTCCCGGGAAGATGTGTATAATTGGGTGTCATCAGCATAAAGATGGGACCTGAAGCCAAATCTGGTGATGGTTTGTCCAATGGGGGCTGTGTAGAGAGAGGAGAGCAGGGGGCCTAGGACCGAGCCCTGAGGAACCCCAACAGCAAGGGAAAGCAGGGAGGAAATAGAGCCCGCAAATGATAGACGGAAAGTGCGGTCTGAGAGATAAGAGGAGAACCAGGAGAGCGCAGTGTCCATGAGGCCGACTGAGCGGAGCAGAGTGAGGAGGAGGAGATGATGGTCAACAGTGTCAAAAGCTGCAGAGAGGTCCAGAAGAATAAGAAGAGAGAAGTCACCATTGGATTTAGCCATTAGGAGATCATTGGAGACTTTTGTGAGAGCCGTTTCAGTAGAGTGAAGAGCGCGGAAACCAGATTGTAAGGGGTCAAGCAGAGAGTTAGCAGAGAGATAGCGGATTAGACGAGAATAGACCAGGCGTTCCAAGAGTTTAGAGATAAAGGAGAGGTTAGAGACGGGTCGATAGTGAGCAGCACAGGATGGGTCCAGGGAGGGTTTTTTCAATAGCGGAGTTATAACAGCATGCTTGAAGGAGGATGGGAAGATTCCAGAAGAGAGAGAGAGGGTAAATATTTTAGTAAGGTAAGTTTTGACAGCAGGGGACAGAGATTGGAGAAGGTGCGAGGGGAAGGGGTCACTACTGCAGGTTGTAGGGTGAGATGAAGAAAGTAGCTGGGAGACTTCCTCTTCTGTAACAGGTTCAAAAGATGAGAATGGACAGGCTGAAGTGCGGTTGGTGAGGAGATCAATGCCACCTGGGGCTTGGGCAGTAATTTCCTGACGGATCTTATCAATTTTATCATGGAAATACGTGGCCAGGTCATCGGCACTAAGGTCTGTGAATGGCGTCTGCACCTTTGGTGTGAATAAGGAGTGAAAAGTTTCAAAAAGCCTTTTAGGGTTGCTGGAGAGAGAAGAGATGAGGGCAGTGAAATAGTCTTGCTTGGCGAGGTGAAGGGCAGAGCTATATGTTTTAAGCATAAATTTGAAGTGGAGGAAGTCTGCAGGTGAGCGTGATTTTCTTCAGAGACGTTCGGCACACCTAGAGCAGCGCTGAAGAAATCGTGTCTGTGGCGTGTGCCAGGGTTGCTGCCTCCTATGTGGGACTTTACGAGTGGAGCCATCTCATCCAATGCATTATTAAGGGTTTCATTATAGTGACTGGTGGCCAGATTGGGACAGGAGATTGAGGAGATGGGGAACAGAGAGGATGGTAGAGTATCTGAGAGGTGCTGGGTGTCGATGGCACATAAGTTCCTATATGTGTGATGGGTAGGGGCGTCTTGTGAAGGGGAGAGGGCACTGATGGTGAGAGACAGAAGATTATGATCAGAGAGGGGCAGAGCAGAGTTAGTAAATTTAGAGACTGTGAGGAGTCGATGGAAGACAAGATCAATCGTGTTACCATCTATATGTGTGACAGAAGAAGAACATTGTGAGAGACCAAGAGAAGTGGTTAATGAGAGAAACTGTGAGGCAGCTGGGGAGTGAGGGGGGCAATAGGGATGTTACAGGCACCCATGATGAGGGTAGGAATGTCACTGGATAAAAAGTGGGGAAGCCAAGAAGCAAAGTGATCCAAAAATTGGTAGGGTGAGCCAGGTGGGCGGTAGATCACAGCTACATGTAAGGAGAGTGGGCGGAAAAGTCTGATAGCATGGACTTCAAATGAGGGGAATGTGAGTGAGGGGACCGGGGGAATAACCTGTAATATACACTGTGGTGACAGAAGTAAGCCTACCCCACCACCCTGCCTGTTGTCAGGCCTAGAGGTATGTGAGAATTGTAGGCCACCATGACACAGAGCAGCAGCGGAGGCCGTATCTGACTGCTGGATCCAAGTTTCAGTACGGACATAGTGATCAGACAAGCTGATAAAGGTGGGAAAATTGTCATTTTAAACAGTCTAGATTATAAAACAGCTGTCAATCAAATTCTTGATGACACTTTGACATACCAAAAACTAAAAGAAGATCCCACTTACATATTTTCAGCCACCCTATACGATCTTATAAGATCTGGAGTTAATCAGGGATTCTTAACGGAGAAAGAGGCAGAATATCTGCATGTACAGTTTCCAACAACTCCTATCTTCCATGGACTCCCCAAAGTTCACAAAAATACCTTTCCTCCACCACTTAGGCCCATTATAGCAGGGATAGGGTCCCTGAATGAACCCGTTTGTTCCTGGGTTGATGACATATTGCAACCACTGGCTACTAGGGTACCAGGTTTCATAAGGGACACCAAGGATCTCTTAGATATCTTTCAAACCTTTGAATGGAGACCAGAATACCAATGGCTCACGTGCGACGTTGTGTCCCTTTACTCTTATTCTTATGGTAGTGTTGGAAGGGACCTCAAGGGCCATCGGGTCCAACCCCCTGAGTGCAGGTTTTCCTAAATCATCCCAGCTATATGTTTCTCCAGATTCCGCTTGAAGATACTCCAGCATAGCACACAGAACAGCACTAGAAGCATTGTCGTATAGTCTTTACTGCCACTCACAATACACTGAAGACTTTATCCAGTACATTCTGGAAGCCGTGCAATACCTCCTCTCTCATAACTAGTTCATGTTTGACAATAAATATTATCTTCAATTGTGTAGAGTCCCCATGGGGGCAAAATTCTCCCCTTCACTAGCTAATAGAAGCATGGGCTGGTGGGAGGAACAGATTATTGTTACACCATATAACCCTTTTCTTGATAATATCGTCCATTATGCCAGATATATTGATGATATGCTGCTGGTGTGGTCAGGGGAAGAGAAGACACTGACCACATCAGCAGCAACAGTCATAACCTCAGGTTTACATCTCAACTCAGCCCTACCAGCGTTGACTTTTTGGATATTACACTGATAGGTGATGTTACACGAGGGACAGTCGAATCTAAGCTTGGTGGAAACACCACTTTACATGCCAAAAGCCACCACCCCCAGCACACAATAAAATCCGTTCCAGTTGGGGAATTAACCAGGGCCAAAAGGATCTGTTCTCAAGAAGAGGACTATAATAAGGAATCCAATGTTATTTCCCATAGACTATATGCAAGGGGTTACACCAAATGGCACCTAGGTCGTGCAAAACACAGAACTACAACCAAGTCAAGAACAGATCTGCTTGACCACAAACCAAAAGTCACACGAAACAATGGTGCCATCTATTTCTCCACTCCTTATAGTCTGGATTATATAAACATCACCAAAACCATTAATAATCATCTAGCCATTGTGAGACAGGATGATACCCGTAACCATATCCTTAAAGATGGTTGTAAATATGTGGCCAGACGAGGGAGGACACTCGGTAACATTCTGTCACCCAGCCTTTCACTAAGCAATGAAACAGACCAGGATTCACCTCCTTATATGAAAGGCTTTTCCAAATGCGCTGGAAACAGAGGCAATATCTGCAAATCTGCCCTAAAAACCAATTGTTACACAGATTCCTCTTCTAATAACAAATCCTATATTAACCCCTTTCTGCGATTCAGACCATGTCATCTACTGAATCATCTGTAACATCTGCCACCTTACATATGTGGGCTGCACATCACGAGCATTAACGTCAAGACTCGCAGAACATATCAGGGGCTGCCAAAATATCAGCACACGCAATAAATCAGCAGCCTCAACACATTTAGAGACACACAATGGTAAGATCGGTGGTCTCCGCTGCCATGCCATAGAAATGGGGCTAAACCACACAGGGGGGGTAATTGGCAGCACAAGCTCGACAAGCGAGAGGCAGACTGGATATACACCCTGAACACCAGGTATCCATCAGGCAGGAATAAGAGAACCGATCTATCTTATTGTTATTAGTCATCTAACAGTGCCAGCGGTGTGCTTCCATACAATGGGATCCCCTCCCCCCCCCCACACGGGAGATAGAACAACTCCGCTCATACCATAGGAAATAGTAGGCCCTTACACAATTGGTCAATCGGCATCACGTGACTTCTTCATTTACAAACTGGAAGACACGGCCGGAGATACATTGGAGAGGAGAATACTGCTTAGATAGCAGGCAGCTCAGTGATTGGTCGCCTCAATCCTATGTGTAACACTAAGATCAGGAGGCCTCTCCAGGAATGGCCATCTGTAATCACATGGCTTCACACTAAGGATGAACCATATTGGGTTTAACTCCATGTATACATATACACTAGAGTAAGCTCCCCCTCAGCTCCGTCCTAGATATGAGCCATTCTCTAAACTACAATGTCATAGCCCAATGGAAATCGGTAGGCGGCCTCCTCATTGGGTAATAAGACACCTATACTGTACAATGAGCAAGGTAGGCCCTATCGTGATTGGTCCATTCGTAACACGTGACCTCCTGCCGAAAGCATCTGTGTACCAGGCGGCCTCCTCATTGGGTAATAAGACACCTATACTGTACAATGAGATAAGTAAGCCCTTGTCTGATTGGTCAACTTCCAACATGTGATTTTCTGTCAGAATCGTCTCCCCACTAGGTGGCCCTCTCACTGGGTAACAATATATCTATGCTGTATAATGGGCCCTCATGTGATTGGCCAACTTCTGACATGTGACTTTCTGTTAGAGGTATCTCATTGGATAATAATATTCTATATTGCACAATGAGATAAGTAGGCACGTTCGTGATTGGTCCATTCGTAACACGTGACCTCCTGCTGAAAGCATCTGTGTACCAGGCGGCCTCCTCATTGGGTAATAATACACCTATACTGTATAATGAGATAAGTAGGCACGTTCGTGATTGGTCAACTCCCAACATGAGATTTTTTGTCAGAAGTGTATTTCTTACTAATGTACTACACACAATTCTTCAGTAATGCCGACTTACAGGTATGGGGGTTATAGCATGTCCCCTCTCAGCTCCGCCCACACAATTCTTCAGTAATGCCGACTTACAGGTATGGGGGTTATAGCATGTCCCCTCTCAGCTCCGCCCACGTTACGGGCTCTATCTCCATAATATGAATGATGGGCTGCCACCCCATTGGCCGCTGAGGTAGGAGGCATTATGATGATTGGCTCATACCAACGTCAATCAGAAGCAGCTATAGAACGCTTGATACAACTCATGTTTATTACACCCAGACAAGTTCTCTTTCAGGTCCGCAACCATCACCGACTATAGGCGGAGCTTATGGTAGACTCTTCTCTGATTGGCCCAAAGTTTGGATCTTGTTGTCCCTTCTGAGAATAAAGTACATTCACACTAATATAACGTTAATAACGACAATAAAATCATCACACACACGATTTTTTCCTTTTTTCATTTTTCCATTCAGTACATATCTATTATTTCATATCATTGTAATTATTGTATATTCTAACACTGAGAAGACGAGGTCTAATTCAATACTTTTGTACTTTATGTCGCACATCTTCAGATTAATCTTCTCCGTAGCAATAATATTTACATAAAAACACAACAATCAACGGGAGAAATCTCTGGAGGAACAACATTGGCTCCACCGTAGATAGTGACCACTTCTGTAGGGAGGTGATTTTTAACCCTTTGTTTGTATGTCTTGTATTTTTTGTATATAAAGCTTTTATCTGATAGTTACTAACATGCCATGATTAAGGTGCCTCGGCACTGAAACGCGTTGGCGTGAACAGTACCACCTCAGCACATGGACCCTATACACCAGGCATGTCAGACTCAGGGTACCCCGAGGGCCACATGAGTAACAAGAGCGAGGGCCGCGCAAAGCAACTAATGTCACACACGTATTTTAACAGCCGTCATGAAAACAGGATATGAAGTAGTAATATGTAACAGCAACTAATAGATTTCACAAAAATACAGCAATTAAAAACTAAACATTTATTTGCTATCATTTTTTTCAATCTTTTTTAGATGATAAGTGGTGATTAGTCAGCCTTGTTCTCTGAGAAGATTTTGTTAGTTTCATAAAAGAAAATTATCTGTTTACATATACACCCTTCATCTGCCCCCAGATTCATGCCCCTCCATCTCTGCCCCCAGATTCAAGTCCCCCCATCTCTGCCCCCAGATTCATGTCCCCCCCATCTCTGCCCCCAGATTCATGTCCCCTCCATCTCTGCCCCCAGATTCATGTCCCCTCCATCTCTGCCCCCAGATTCATGTCCCCCCCATCTCTGCCCCCAGATTCATGTCCCCTCCATCTCTGCCCCCAGATTCATGTCCCCACATCTCTGCCCCCAGATTCATGTCCCCCCATCTCTGCCCCCAGATTCATGTCCCCCCATCTCTGCCCCCAGATTCATGTCCCTTCCATCTCTGCCCCCAGATTCATGTCCCTCCATCTCTTCCCCCAGATTCATGTCCCCCCTCCATATCTGCCCCCAGATTCATGTCCCCACATCTCTGCCCCCAGATTCATGTCCCCTCCATCTCTGTCCCCCAGATTCATGTCCCCCCCTCCATCTCTGCCCCCCAGATTCATGTCCCCACATCTCTGCCCCCAGATTCATGTCCCCCCTCCATCTCTGCCCCCCAGATTCATGCCCCTCCATCTCTGCCCCCAGATTCATGTCCCCCCTCCATCTCTGCCCCCCAGATTCATGTCCCTCCATCTCTGCCCCCAGATTCATGTCCCCACATCTCTGCCCCCAGATTCATGTCCCCCCATCTCTGCCCCCAGATTCATGTCCCTTCCATCTCTGCCCCCAGATTCATGTCCCTCCATCTCTGCCCCCAGATTTATGTCCCCCCTCCATATCTGCCCCCAGATTCATGTCCCCACATCTCTGCCCCCAGATTCATGTCCCCCCTCCATCTCTGCCCCCCAGATTCATGCCCCTCCATCTCTGCCCCCAGATTCATGTCCCTCCATCTCTGCCCCCAGATTCATGTCCCCACATCTCTGCCCCCAGATTCATGTCCCCCCTCCATCTCTGCCCCCATATTCATGTCCCTCCATCTTTGCCCCCAGATTCATGCCCCTCCATCTCTGCCCCCAGATTCATGCCCCTCCATCTCTGCCCCCAGATTCATGTCCCCCCTCCATCTCTGCCCCCCAGATTCATGTCCCTCCATCTCTGCCCCCAGATTCATGTCCCTCCATCTCTGCCCCCAGATTCATGTCCCTCCATCTCTGCCCCCAGATTCATGTCCCTCCATCTCTGCCCCCCAGATTCATGTCCCTCCATCTCTGCCCCCACATTCATATCCCCCATCTCTGCCCCCAGATTCATGTCCCCCCCATCTCTGCCCTCAGATTCATGTCCCCCATCTCTGCCCTCAGATTCATGTCCCCCTATCTCTGCCCCCAGATTCATGTTCCCCCTCCATCTCTGCCCCCAGATTCATGTCTACTCCATCTCTGCCCCCAGATTCATGTCCCCCCTCCATCTCTCCCCCCAGATTCATGTCCCCCCATCTCTGCCCCCAGATTCATGTCCCCCCCATCTCTGCCCCCAGATTCATGTCCCCCCTCCATCTCTGCCCCCAGATTCATGTCCCCCCTCCATCTCTGCCCCCAGATTCATGTCCCCTCATCTCTGCCCCCAGATTCATGTCCCCTCCATCTCTGCCCCCAGATTCATGTTCCCACATCTCTGCCCCCAGATTCAAGTCCCTCCATCTCTGCCCCCAGATTCATGTCCCCCCATCTCTGCCCCCAGATTCATGTCCCTCCATCTCTGCCCCCAGATTCATGTCCCCTCCATCTCTGCCCCCAGATTCATGTCCTCTCCATCTCTGCCCCCAGATTCATGTCCCCTCCATCTCTGCCCCCAGATTCATGTCCCTCCATCTCTGCCCCCAGATTCATGTCCCTCCATCTCTGCCCCCATATTCATGTCCCCTTCATCTCTGCCCCCAGATTCATGTCCCCTCCATCTCTGCCCCCCAGATTCATATCCCCCATCTCTGCCCCCAGATTCATGTCCCCCCATCTCTGCCCCCAGATTCATGTCCCCTCCATCTCTGCCCCAGATTCATGTCCCTCCATCTCTGCCCCCAGATTCATGTCTCCTCCATCTCTGCCCCCAGATTCATGTCCCTCCATCTCTGCCCCCAGATTCATGTCCTCCCCATCTCTGCCCTCAGATTCATGTCCCCCATCTTTTCCCCCAGATTCATGTCCCCTCCATCTCTGCCCTCAGATTCATGTCCCCTACATCTCTGCCCCCAGATTCATGTCCTTCCATCTCTGCCCCCAGATTCATGTCCCCTCCATCTCTGCCCCCAGATTCATGTCCCTCCATCTCTGCCCCCAGATTCATGTCCCTCCATCTCTGCCCCCAGATTCATGTCCCCTCAATCTCTGCCCCCAGATTCAAGTCCCCCCATCTCTGCCCCCAGATTCATGTCCCTCCATCCCTGTCCCCAGATTCATGTCCCTCCATCTCTGCCCCCAGATTCATGTCCCCTCCATCTCTGCCCCCAGATGCATGTCCCTCCATCTCTGCCCCCAGATTCATGTCCCCTCCATCTCTGCCCCCAGATTCATGTCCCTCCATTTCTGCCCACAGATTCATGTCCCTTCCATCTCTGCCCCCAGATTCATGTCCCCCATCTCTGCCCCCAGATTCATGTCCCCCATCTCTGCCCCCAGATTCATGTCCCTCCATCTCTGCCCCCAGATTCATGTCCCCTCCATCTCTGCCCCCAGATTCATGTCCCCTCCATCTCTGCCCCCAGATTCATGTCCCCCATCTCTGCCCCAGATTCATGTCCCCCCATCTCTGCCCCCAGATTCATGTCCCCTCCATCTCTGCCCCCAGATTCATGTCCCCTCCATCTCTGCCCCCGATTCATGTCCCCGCATCTCTGCCCCCAGATTCATGTCCCCTCCATCTCTGACCTCAGATTCATGTCCCCCCATCTCTGCCCCCAGATTCATTTCCCCCCATCTCTGCCCCCAGATTCATGTCCCCCCATCTCTGCCCCCAGATTCATGTCCCCTCCATCTCTGCCCCCAGATTCATGTCCCCTCCATCTCTGCCCCCGATTCATGTCCCCGCATCTCTGCCCCCAGATTCATGTCCCCTCCATCTCTGACCTCAGATTCATGTCCCCCCATCTCTGCCCCCAGATTCATTTCCCCCCATCTCTGCCCCCAGATTCATGTTCCCTCCATCTCTGCCCCCGATTCATGTCCCCGCATCTCTGCCCCCAGATTCATGTCCCCTCCATCTCTGACCTCAGATTCATGTCCCCTCCATCTCTGCCCCCGATTCATGTCCCCGCATCTCTGCCCCCAGATTCATGTCCCCTCCATCTCTGACCTCAGATTCATGTCCCCCCATCTCTGCCCCCAGATTCATTTCCCCCCATCTCTGCCCCCAGATTCATGTCCCCCCATCTCTGCCCCCAGATTCATGTCCCCTCCATCTCTGCCCCCAGATTCATGTCCCCTCCATCTCTGCCCCCGATTCATGTCCCCGCATCTCTGCCCCCAGATTCATGTCCCCTCCATCTCTGACCTCAGATTCATGTCCCCCATCTCTGCCCCCAGATTCATTTCCCCCCATCTCTGCCCCCAGTGTCATGCCGTCCCCTCCTTCATCTGCCCTGTTTCACGTTCCACCTCTATGTGCACACACATTAAAGAGGACCTTCTTCACAGAACAGCCAATCGCGCTGTGCTGTGAGAGCTGGTAGGAACGCCCCCTCCCTCTGCTCGCAGTACTCCCGGCTCTCACAGCACAGCGCGATTGGCTGTGCTGTGAAGAAGGACGTCTCTGACTGAGTGTCAGAAACGCCCTTCTGACCATAGAAGAGCTACGGTACCGGGACCGTAAGCTCTTCACACTGGGCACACATCGGGAAAGCCGACAGTGCACTGAACTCAGCACACTGTCAGCTTTCCGGCTGTATATAGAACTGCCTTACCTTGTCCGATGACTCCGAGTCCTCGCTCCCCCGCCACACTCTCTCTCTCTCGCGCACGCGCTAACAGTCGTAGACGCGATCTGACGTCATCACGTCACATCACGTCTACACAGCAGCGTGTAGCCTGAGTATTGCACCTCTGTGGCCTGCACAAAAGTTTCAAACTTTGTCTCTAAACTTTAGAGACAAAGTTTGAGACTTTTGTGCGGGCCGCAGATATGCCTGTAAAGGGCCGCATGTTTGACATGCCTGCTATACACCATTGAGATGTCTGTAAGAGCAAAGTTTTTTAATGAAAATTAATAAAGACGAAGTTTTAATTTAAAAACCCACAAGGAGTTCCGGGTTCTGGATTTTCTTCCTTTCTACTGCAACTGCTATAGCTCCAACCGGAGGGAACTTTTTTCCTGTCGTGTTACAGACAGACAGGCAATCGCTGACGTGTTTCCAGGCCCGTGGCTTCTTACTCATAGCATGTGTGAAACGGCTAGAATACCACAAAGTTATATTGTACCTGTCATACTGAATCCAATATGGCCGCCCGCTGGTGCTCTTAACCCTTCAAATACAGAACAAAACACAGAGACCCCTGTGTATATACCCCAAATACATCGCAGCATGGACACGCAATATGATCAGACACGCAATAAACATGTATAGAAGACATTAGTATAAGACCTGGTCAGCCTCCGGGGGGTGCCTTTCTGCCGCGAGGAGCGTTGGTGAGGATTGCGGCCTACCTCTTCTCCACGAGGCCATCGGCAATTTCCCAGCTTCCGGTGCGGCCGCACGGCGTACCCTCCACGCTGCAGCCTGGATCCTGCTGCAACAAGCCTCTGGCCTGCCTGGCTGCAGGCATAGCAGCCCCTGTCTTCTCCTGGAACGCTGCCTGCTGCTCCTATCCTCCCCGGTCTGTGTGCTGTGGACTGTTGACGCTTGCTGGTGAGTGCCGCTACGGCTAGGGGCCATCTCCTTCTCACATCCTGCCTGTGGAAGTACTACTGTCAGGGTCGAATTCGACAGCACGGGTCAATCAGTCAGATCCAAATTAGTATTAGCATGTGTGCACCGCGCTAAGAATGACACAGACACTCAGTTCCGTTTTCAATCCCAGCTCATGCTATATCATCGCCTCCATAGCACTGAACTAACTTTATTTGACGTCACACATAGTTATACAGGAAAGGAAAAGAAAGGGTTAATGCATAATATAACATGAAATTCTTCACATGATTGGCTCTTGATCATGACGTATAACAGGTTGTAGTCTTGGTTACAATCTAAGGAATTCAGCAAAACATGAGAGTCAGCGCCATCTTATAATACATTCTTTATTCCAAAGCTGATAGTCTTTAGTTTTAAAGGAAAATTAGTATTTTCAACATAACATAAAATATAACATGCTATAATCGTGACCTGAGCTCTGACATTCCCCCCTAAATACTAATTTTCCTTTCCCTGCTCCTCTGGGGCCTACTGATCTGTCCCAATGCGGTACACTGTTCCTTCACCCGTTGGGTGACAGCTTATCCCTTGTGGATAAGTTCCCACTTAAAGGTCTTTCACATAGAGAAGTCAGATCCTAACTGTCCCTAAAGCAACTCCGTGTATTCTCAGGGGAAACTTTCACATTGTCATACACTTTTATTGTCGTCTCCATATCAGTCTCAGGTCTCATTGTCCAAATCCACAGTCTTGTTTATCATCCCCTTTAGACACGGGATTACACCGATGGATATCACTAACAGGATCAGTTTGTACGTTGCATAAAATATAACAGGAATATAAGTGCAAATTCATCCAACAGTCTTTTAGGTTCTTTCCTCGAGGTCCATATCCTCTAACAGTTTATTGTCCAGTTTGTCCTTAAGAACATTATCGGGTGGGTAAAGGTTTAAGGTTTTCCTTATAATCTCACAGCCGTTCTGGTTCAACAGGAACCGGAAGTGACCATCGAATCTTATATATCTCTTTATCTCCATCCAATCTCTGGGTTTTAGTTTATAAGTTCCTTCCTCTGACTCAAACCCTGGAGGGAAAAGGGAAAAACTCAAGAATATACATTAATCCTATGTCTTTGATGATTCGTCACATAATCAGTCAGCACACCATATTACATCTGGAACATTTATAAAAAATACAATCCAAAGACAGGGCTAAATATCAATTTTCCTATTTTCAACTTAGTGTGAAACACACTGCATACTTATGGAGAATAGATTCAGGTAACCAATAATGACACACGTAGACATGTCTGCCCCAGAACTAGTGGACTTTGTACACCATAAAATCTGAAAGAGCAATATGGGGGGTAAAAACACTTTTTATATTCCCATGGTAAACATTTCTTCATTACCTGTCTTGTCTATGGCGGCTTTCCTCACCAGATACGCCCCAGATCATCCCAACAAGAAACCAACACACAAGCACATACTTATACCGTCTCACTGTATATACCCAACCTGCAATCTCTGGAACAGGTACAAGGGCTTCAGGCCTGACTCTGTGGCCTAGCACATGCCATGCGGGCTCACATATATATATCTGACTATAGTGATGCTAAATCCTGCAGCTGCCCATCCTCCGCTCACCAGGTCACACATGGCTACTTCTAAACAGTACACTTAGTAAGAAGCTGCTTATGCCATAAGTGGGAACAATGTTCTCAGTACATACTCTCTTACCACCAGACACCAGGACTTGTACCTCCTCTTTCCAAGTCTCCTTTCCTCCTGGACCATTTTCGGTGCATCAGTGTCGTAAAACCTGAAAAGAGAGCTAAAAGGTTTTGGGTCTAGCATGGTGACCCCTGTGGTTACATGTCCCCTAGGCCTATGCAGCTGGGTTAGTGGCAGTGTCTGCCCACATGCTATCTCTACTTTCTCTCATATCAGCCATGGCGTGTGCCATGACTTCTGACTTCTGCCCTCCAGATCGGACCATAATTCTACTATATCAAACACCTACCCTCAGACATTGCACCATGTTCAAGCGATGGCTTCAAGTTCAGCTGAGACCCGTGGAGTCCCATAATAGGTCTCCTTACGCTTGGTCTACCTCATATACGGTGACTGTGGCATATCTGATGCAGGATCCATCATCTTTCCCAAATCCAAGACCATCTATAATAGAGCTTAATCAAAAAGTTATCAATAGATTCATATCAGCAACATTTTCTTAAGTTATCTTAGTCTTCTTCACTCCCCCTTGAAGATATTGATAACATCACGGTTCGGTTGTGTCAATGCCCAAACAACCATATACTGAATGCTGCATGCACCTCTATGGGAATGGGGTAGGAAAACTCTCCCTGGCGCTACTGGCTGACTAGGCCCTGCCTGCGGGTGTTGGTCGGCTGTTCCCAAGCTAAACTTGGCCCCAACAACTTCTGGCTCTCTAAACACGAAGACCTAACAGACAGGTGGGGTGAGAGCTGAAAGAGGCTAGGGACTGGGATACTAAAGATGGTCACCCCTAATGAAAGAGTAGGTGCAGCTGCCAACGGTAACAAATAGGATGGGGCGTGCTGAAACACACACAACAATTTCCCAAACAACTCAGATCCTGACAGGTAACCAGTTAGAAAGAACTTTTAGTGCAGAGTGGAAAGGCTACATTAGGAGACATAAACAAGACACTGCAGCTGAGCTGTCCAGCCATTCCCATCTTTACTTCCAATGTGAGATTTAATCAGCGTCTTCTTGTGCAAGCAGCTACACATCCCACACATGGCTGTGCTGTCTTTACTCCCCCCTGGGAAAAACAAAACAAAAACAAACAAACAAAAACAAAACAAAACCCTTCTAATGCAGCAAGCAAATGTGACTTGTCAGAGAAATGAACTTTAACATAACTTAATATACGTGGACTGGACCTGAGAAAAATAACATTTAATTTCAATATTCATTAGCAATGGCTTTTGGTCATCTGCATTTTTTTTTTTTTCCAAAATTACTTCATGTTCTGTGAGAGAG
Source organism: Leptodactylus fuscus (assembly GCF_031893055.1). Lineage (NCBI taxonomy): Eukaryota > Metazoa > Chordata > Amphibia > Anura > Leptodactylidae > Leptodactylus > Leptodactylus fuscus. Next base: position 247,952,726 of record NC_134267.1, on the reverse strand, counting down.
ATATACAGAGACTCTGCAAGGTCAAAGCTAGACAATACAAGAAGAGCTGCAGCTCACATAGCTGCCTATCCCACTCATAGCTGCGGCTGGATATTCCCCCTCCCCCCCTGTATCTCATAGCTGTGTCTTGTGAAGGACTACAGACCTCAGCAATCCCTCTTAAAGAAACAGAAACACATTTATATAATCTCATAATATCAATGCAATAAGGTTAGGCACATATTCAGAATATATATATACTGTATATAATATATGTGCACTGGATGTATAATATATGTGCACTGGATATATTCATAATATCTGTGCTCTGGATATATAATATATGTGCACTGGATATATAAAATATGTGCACTGGATATATATAATATATGTGCACTGGATCTAAAATATATGTGCACTGGATATATAGTATATGTGCACTGGATATATAATATATGTGCACTGGATATATATAATATATGTGCACTGGATCTATAATATATGTGCACTGGAAATTTATAATATATGTGCACTGGATATATAATATATGTGCACTGGATATTTAATATATGTACACTGGATATATATAATATGTGTGCACTGGATATATAATATATGTGCACTGGATATATTTATAATATATGTGCACTGGATATTTAATATATGTGCACTGGATATATAATATATGTGCACTGGATATATTTATAATATATGTGCACTGGATATTTAATATATGTGCACTGGATATTTAATATATATGCACTGGTTATATATAATATGTGTGCATTGGATATATAATATATGTGCACTAGATATATATGTGCACTGGATATATATAATATATGTGCACTGGATATTTAATATATGTGCACTGGATATATTTAATATATGTGCACTGCATGTATAATATTTTAGCACTGGATATTTAATATATGTGCACTAGATATATATAATGTATGTGCACTGGATATATATATATATATATATATATATATACATATATATATATATATATATGTATATATATTATGTGTGCACTGGATATATATAATATATGTGTACTGGATCTATAGTATATGTGCACTGGATATTTATAATATATGTGCACTGGATATATAATATATGTGCACTGGATATATAATATATGTGCACTGGATATATATAATATATGTGCACTGGATATATATAATATGTGTGCACTGGATATATAATATATGTGCACTGGATATATATAATATATGTTCACTGGATATATAAAATATGTGCACTGGATATATATAATATATGTGCACTGGATCTATAATATATGTGCACAGGATATATATATAATATATGTGCACTGCATATATTTAATATATGTGCACTGGATATATAATATATGTGCACTGGATATATAATATATGTGCACTAAATATTTAACATATGTGCACTGGATATTAAAAATATGTGCACTGGATATATATAATATATGTGCACTGGATATATTTAATATATATGCACTGGATACACAATATATGTGCACTGTATAAAAAATATATGTGCACTGAATATTTAATATATGTGCACTGGATATATATAATATATGTGCACTGGATATATATAATATATGTGCACTGGATATATATAATATGTGTGCACAGGATATATAATATATGTGCACTGGATATATATAATATATGTGCAATGGATATATAAAATATGTGCACTGGATATATATAATATATGTGCAATGGAACTATAATATATGTGCACAGGATATATATAATATATGTGCACTGGATATATTTAATATATGTGCACTGGATATATAATATATGTGCACTGGATATATAATATATGTGCACTGGATATATATAATATATGTGCACTGGATATATAATATATGTGCACTGGATATATATAATATATGTGCACTGGATATATAATATATGTGCACTAAATATTTAACATATGTGCACTGGATATTTAATATATGTGCACTGGATATATATAATATATGTGCAATGGATATATTTAATATATGTGAACTGTATACACAATATATGTGCACTGTATAAATAATATATGTGCACTGAATATTTAATATATGTGCACTGGATATATATAATATATGTGCACTGGATATATAATATATGTGCACTGGATATTTAATATATGTGCACTGGATATATATAATATATGTGCACTGGATATATAATATATGTGCACTGGATACATATAATATATGTGCACTGGATATATATAATATATGTGCACTGGATCTATAATATATGTGCACAGGATATATATAATATATGTGCACTGGATATATTTAATATATGTGCACTGGATATAGAATATATGTGCACTGGATATATAATATATGAGCACTGGATATATATAATATATGTGCACTGGATATATAATATATGTGCACTGGATATATAATATATGTGCACTGGATATTAAATATATGTGCACTGGATATATATAATATATGTGCAAAGGTTATATTTAATATATGTGCACTGGATATATAATATATGTGCACTGGATATATATAATATATGTGCAAAGGTTATATTTAATATATGTGCACTGGATATATAATATATGTGCATTGGATGTATATAATATATGTGCACTGGATATATAATATATGTGCACTGAATATATATAATATATGTGCACTGGATATATAATATATGTGCACTAGATATATAATATATGTGCACTGGATATATAATATATGTGCACTGAATATTTAATATATGTGCACTGGATATATATAATATATGTGCACAGGATATATATAATATATGTGCACTGGATATATAATATATGTGCACTGGATATATACAATATATGTGCACTGGATATATAATATATGTGCACTGGATATATAATATATGTGCACTGGATATATAATATATGTGCACTGGATATTAAATATATGTACACTGGATATATATAATATATGTGCACTGGATATATTTAATATATATTTGCACTGGATATATAATATATGTGCACTGAATATTTAATATATGTGCACTGGATATATAATATATGTGCACTGGATGTATATAATATATGTGCACTGGATATATAATATATGTGCACTGAATATATATAATATATGTGCACTGGATATTTAATATATATGCACTGGATCTATATTATATGTGCACTGGATATATAATATATGTGCACTGGATATATAAAATATGTGCACTGGATATACATAATATATGTGCAATGGATCTAAAATATATGTGCACTGGATATATAAAATATATTTGCACTGGATATATAATATATGTGCACTGAAATTTTAATAAATGTGCACTGGATATATAGATAATATATGTGCACTGGATGTATAATATATGTGCACTGGATATATATAATATATGTGCTCTGGTTATATAATATATGTGCACTGCATATTTATAATATATGTGCACTGGATAAATATGCTATGTGAGCACTGGATATATAATATATGTGCACTGGATATATATAATATATGTTCATTGGATATATATAATATATGTGCACTGGATATATAATATATGTGCACTGGATTTATAATATATGTGCAATGGATATATATAATATATGTGCACTAGATTTATAATATATGTGCAAAGGATATATATAATATTTGTGCACTGGATATATTATATATGTGCACTTGATATTTAGAATATATGTGCACTGGATATATATAATATATGTGCATTGGAAATATAATGTATGTGCACTGGATACATATATATATATATATATATATATAATATATGTGCACTGGATATATAATATATGTGCACTGGATATATATAATATATGTGCACTGATTATTTAATATATGTGCACTGGATATATAATATATGTGCACTGGATAATTAATATATGTGCACTGGATATATATAATATATGTGCGCTGGATATATAATATATGTGCACTAAATATTTAATATATGTGCACTGGATATTAAATATATGTGCATTGGATATACAATATATGTGCACTGTATATATAATATATGTGATCTGAATATTTAATATATGTGCACTGGATATATATAATATATGTGCACTGGATATATATAATATGTGTGCACTGGATATATAATATATGTGCACTGGATCTATAATATATGTGCACTGGGTATATATAATATATGTGCAGTGGATATATAATATATGTGCACTGGATATTTATAATATATGTGCACTGGATATATAATATATGTGCACCGGATATATAATATATGTGCACTGGATATATATAATATATTTGCATGGATATATAATAAATGTGCACTTGATATATAATATATGTGCACTGGATATTTAAAATATGTGCACTGGATATATATAATATATGTGCGCTGGATATATAATATATGTGCACTAAATATTTAACATATGTGCACTGGATATTAAATATATGTGCACTGGATATATATAATATATGTGCACTGGATATATTTAATATATGTGCACTGGATACACAATATATGTGCACTGTATAAATAATATATGTGCACTGAATATTTAATATATGTGCACTGGATATATATAATATATGTGCACTGGATATATAATATATGTGCACTGGATATATAATATATGTGCACTGGATATTTAATATATGTGCACTGGATATATATAATATATGTGCACTGGATATATATAATATATGTGCACTGGATATATATAATATATGTGCACTGGATATATAATATATGTGCACTGGATATATAATATATGTGCACTGGATATATATAATATATGTGCACTGGATATATAATATATGTGCAATGGATATATATAATATATGTGCACTGGATATATGATATATGTGCATTGGATATATAATATATGTGCACTGGATATATAATATATGTGCACTGGATATTTAATATATGTGCACTGAATATATATAATATATGTGCGCTGGATATATAATATATGTGCACTAAATATTTAACATATGTGCACTGGATATTTAATATATGTGCACTGGATATATATAATATAGGTGCACTGGATATATTTAATATATGTGCACTGGATACACAATATATGTGCACTGTATAAATAATATATGTGCACTGAATATTTAATATATGTGCACTGGATATATATAATATATGTGCATTGGATATATAATATATGTGCACTGGATATTTAATATATGTGCACTGGATATATATAATATATGTGCACTGGATATATATAATATATGTGCACTGGATATATATAATATGTGTGCACTGGATATATAATATATGTGCACTGGATACATATAATATATGTGCACTGGATATATAAAATATGTGCACTGGATATATATAATATATGTGCACTGGATCTATAATATATGTGCACAGGATATATATAATATATGTGCACTGGATATATTTAATATATGTGCACTGGATATATAATATATGTGCACTGGATATATAATATATGTGCATTGGATGTATATAATATATGTGCACTGGATATATAATATATGTGCACTGAATATATATAATATATGTGCACTGGATATATAATATATGTGCACTAGATATATAATATATGTGCACTGGATATATAATATATGTGCACTGAATATTTAATATATGTGCACTGGATATATATAATATATGTGCACAGGATATATATAATATATGTGCACTGGATATATAATATATGTGCACTGGATATATATAATATATGTTCACTGGATATATAAAATATGTGCACTGGATATATATAATATATGTGCACTGGATCTATAATATATGTGCACAGGATATATATATAATATATGTGCACTGCATATATTTAATATATGTGCACTGGATATATAATATATGTGCACTGGATATATAATATATGTGCACTAAATATTTAACATATGTGCACTGGATATTAAATATATGTGCACTGGATATATATAATATATGTGCACTGGATATATTTAATATATATGCACTGGATACACAATATATGTGCACTGTATAAAAAATATATGTGCACTGAATATTTAATATATGTGCACTGGATATATATAATATATGTGCACTGGATATATATAATATATGTGCACTGGATATATATAATATGTGTGCACAGGATATATAATATATGTGCACTGGATATATATAATATATGTGCAATGGATATATAAAATATGTGCACTGGATATATATAATATATGTGCAATGGAACTATAATATATGTGCACAGGATATATATAATATATGTGCACTGGATATATTTAATATATGTGCACTGGATATATAATATATGTGCACTGGATATATAATATATGTGCACTGGATATATATAATATATGTGCACTGGATATATAATATATGTGCACTGGATATATATAATATATGTGCACTGGATATATAATATATGTGCACTAAATATTTAACATATGTGCACTGGATATTTAATATATGTGCACTGGATATATATAATATATGTGCAATGGATATATTTAATATATGTGAACTGTATACACAATATATGTGCACTGTATACATAATATATGTGCACTGAATATTTAATATATGTGCACTGGATATATATAATATATGTGCACTGGATATATAATATATGTGCACTGGATATTTAATATATGTGCACTGGATATATATAATATATGTGCACTGGATATATAATATATGTGCACTGGATACATATAATATATGTGCACTGGATATATATAATATATGTGCACTGGATCTATAATATATGTGCACAGGATATATATAATATATGTGCACTGGATATATTTAATATATGTGCACTGGATATAGAATATATGTGCACTGGATATATAATATATGAGCACTGGATATATATAATATATGTGCACTGGATATATAATATATGTGCACTGGATATATATAATATATGTGCACTGGATATATAATATATGTGCACTAAATATTTAACATATGTGCACTGGATATTTAATATATGTGCACTGGATATATATAATATATGTGCAATGGATATATTTAATATATGTGAACTGTATACACAATATATGTGCACTGTATAAATAATATATGTGCACTGAATATTTAATATATGTGCACTGGATATATATAATATATGTGCACTGGATATATAATATATGTGCACTGGATATTTAATATATGTGCACTGGATATATATAATATATGTGCACTGGATATATAATATATGTGCACTGGATACATATAATATATGTGCACTGGATATATATAATATATGTGCACTGGATATATAATATATGTGCACTGGATATATAATATATGTGCACAGGATATATATAATATATGTGCACTGGATATATAATATATGTGCACTGGATATATATAATATATGTTCACTGGATATATAAAATATGTGCACTGGATATATAATATATGTGCACTGGATCTATAATATATGTGCACAGGATATATATATAATATATGTGCACTGCATATATTTAATATATGTGCACTGGATATATAATATATGTGCACTGGATATTAAATATATGTACACTGGATATATATAATATATGTGCACTGGATATATTTAATATATGTGCACTGGATATATAATATATGTGCACTGAATATTTAATATATGTGCACTGGATATATAATATATGTGCACTGGATGTATATAATATATGTGCACTGGATATATAATATATGTGCACTGAATATATATAATATATGTGCACTGGATATTTAATATATATGCACTGGATCTATATTATATGTGCACTGGATAAATAATATATGTGCAATGAATATTTAATATATGTGCACTGGATTATATAACATATGTGCACTGGATATATAATATATGTGCACTGGATATATATAATATATGTGCACAGGATATATATAATATATGTGCACTGGATATATAATATATGTGCACTGGATATATATAATATATGTTCACTGGATATATAAAATATGTGCACTGGATATATATAATATATGTGCACTGGATCTATAATATATGTGCACAGGATATATATATATAATATATGTGCACTGCATATATTTAATATATGTGCACTGGATATATAATATATGTGCACTGGATATATAATATATGTGCACTAAATATTTAACATATGTGCACTGGATATTAAATATATGTGCACTGGATATATATAATATATGTGCACTGGATATATTTAATATATATGCACTGGATACACAATATATGTGCACTGTATAAAAAATATATGTGCACTGAATATTTAATATATGTGCACTGGATATATATAATATATGTGCACTGGATATATATAATATATGTGCACTGGATATATATAATATGTGTGCACAGGATATATAATATATGTGCACTGGATATATATAATATATGTGCAATGGATATATAAAATATGTGCACTGGATATATATAATATATGTGCAATGGAACTATAATATATGTGCACAGGATATATATAATATATGTGCACTGGATATATTTAATATATGTGCACTGGATATATAATATATGTGCACTGGATATATAATATATGTGCACTGGATATATATAATATATGTGCACTGGATATATAATATATGTGCACTGGATATATATAATATATGTGCACTGGATATATAATATATGTGCACTAAATATTTAACATATGTGCACTGGATATTTAATATATGTGCACTGGATATATATAATATATGTGCAATGGATATATTTAATATATGTGAACTGTATACACAATATATGTGCACTGTATAAATAATATATGTGCACTGAATATTTAATATATGTGCACTGGATATATATAATATATGTGCACTGGATATATAATATATGTGCACTGGATATTTAATATATGTGCACTGGATATATATAATATATGTGCACTGGATATATAATATATGTGCACTGGATACATATAATATATGTGCACTGGATATATATAATATATGTGCACTGGATATATAATATATGTGCACTGGATATATAATATATGTGCACTGGATATATATAATATATGTGCACTGGATATATAATATATGTGCAATGGATATATATAATATATGTGCACTGGATATATGATATATGTGCATTGGATATATAATATATGTGCACTGGATATATAATATATATGCACTGGATATTTAATATATGTGCACTGAATATATATAATATATGTGCGCTGGATATATAATATATGTGCACTAAATATTTAACATATGTGCACTGGATATTTAATATATGTGCACTGGATATATATAATATAGGTGCACTGGATATATTTAATATATGTGCACTGGATACACAATATATGTGCACTGTATAAATAATATATGTGCACTGAATATTTAATATATGTGCACTGGATATATATAATATATGTGCATTGGATATATAATATATGTGCACTGGATATTTAATATATGTGCACTGGATATATATAATATATGTGCACTGGATATATATAATATATGTGCACTGGATATATATAATATGTGTGCACTGGATATATAATATATGTGCACTGGATACATATAATATATGTGCACTGGATATATAAAATATGTGCACTGGATATATATAATATATGTGCACTGGATCTATAATATATGTGCACAGGATATATATAATATATGTGCACTGGATATATTTAATATATGTGCACTGGATATATAATATATGTGCACTGGATATATAATATATGTGCATTGGATGTATATAATATATGTGCACTGGATATATAATATATGTGCACTGAATATATATAATATATGTGCACTGGATATATAATATATGTGCACTAGATATATAATATATGTGCACTGGATATATAATATATGTGCACTGAATATTTAATATATGTGCACTGGATATATATAATATATGTGCACAGGATATATATAATATATGTGCACTGGATATATAATATATGTGCACTGGATATATACAATATATGTGCACTGGATATATAATATATGTGCACTGGATATATAATATATGTGCACTGGATATATAATATATGTGCACTGGATATTAAATATATGTACACTGGATATATATAATATATGTGCACTGGATATATTTAATATATGTGCACTGGATATATAATATATGTGCACTGAATATTTAATATATGTGCACTGGATATATAATATATGTGCACTGGATGTATATAATATATGTGCACTGGATATATAATATATGTGCACTGAATATATATAATATATGTGCACTGGATATTTAATATATATGCACTGGATCTATATTATATGTGCACTGGATAAATAATATATGTGCAATGAATATTTAATATATGTGCACTGGATTATATAACATATGTGCACTGGATATATAATATATGTGCACTGGATATATAATATATGTGCACTGGATATATATAATATATGTGCACTGGATATATAATATATGTGCACTGGATATATATAATATATGTGCACTGGATATATAATATATGTTCACTGGATATATAATATATGTGCACTGGATATTTAATATATGTGCACTGGATATATATATTATATGTGCAAAGGTTATATTTAATATATGTGCACTGGATATATAATATATGTGCACTGAATATTTAATATATGTGCACTGGATATATAATATATGTGCATTGGATGTATATAATATATGTGCACTGGATATATATAATATATGTGCACTGGATATATATAATATGTGTGCACTGGATATATAATATATGTGCACTGGATATATATAATATATGTTCACTGGATATATAAAATATGTGCACTGGATCTATATTATATGTGCACTGGATAAATAATATATGTGCAATGAATATTTAATATATGTGCACTGCATATATTTAATATATGTGCACTGGATATATAATATATGTGCACTGGATATATAATATATGTGCACTAAATATTTAACATATGTGCACTGGATATTAAATATATGTGCACTGGATATATATAATATATGTGCACTGGATATATTTAATATATATGCACTGGATACACAATATATGTGCACTGTATAAATAATATATGTGCACTGAATATTTAATATATGTGCACTGGATATATATAATATATGTGCACTGGATATATAATATATGTGCACTAAATATATATATAATATGTGTGCACAGGATATATAATATATGTGCACTGGATATATATAATATATGTGCACTGGATATATAAAATATGTGCACTGGATATATATAATATATGTGCAATGGAACTATAATATATGTGCACAGGATATATATAATATATGTGCACTGGATATATTTAATATATGTGCACTGGATATATAATATATGTGCACTGGATATATAATATATGTGCACTGGATATATATAATATATGTGCACTGGATATATAATATATGTGCACTGGATATATAATATATGTGCAATGGATATATATAATATATGTGCACTGGATATATAATATATGTGCACTGGATATATAATATATGTGCACTGGATATATAATATATGTGCACTGGATATTTAATATATGTGCACTGGATATATATAATATATGTGCGCTGGATATATAATATATGTGCACTAAATATTTAACATATGTGCACTGGATATTTAATATATGTGCACTGGATATATATAATATATGTGCACTGGATATATTTAATATATGTGAACTGGATACACAATATATGTGCACTGTATAAATAATATATGTGCACTGAATATTTAATATATGTGCACTGGATATATATAATATATGTGCACTGGATATATAATATATGTGCACTGGATATTTAATATATGTGCACTGGATATATATAATATATGTGCACTGGATATATAATATATGTGCACTGGATACATATAATATATGTGCACTGGATATATAAAATATGTGCACTGGATATATATAATATATGTGCACTGGATCTATAATATATGTGCACAGGATATATATAATATATGTGCACTGGATATATTTAATATATGTGCACTGGATATAGAATATATGTGCACTGGATATATAATATATGAGCACTGGATATATATATAATATATGTGCACTGGATATATAATATATGTGCACTGGATATATAATATATGTGCACTGGATATTAAATATATGTGCACTGGATATATATAATATATGTGCAAAGGTTATATTTAATATATGTGCACTGGATATATAATATATGTGCACTGGATATATATAATATATGTGCAAAGGTTATATTTAATATATGTGCACTGGATATATAATATATGTGCACTGAATATTTAATATATGTGCACTGGATATATAATATATGTGCACTGGATATATAATATATGTGCACTGAATATATATAATATATGTGCACTGGATATATAATATATGTGCACTAGATATATAATATATGTGCACTGAATATTTAATATATGTGCACTGGATATATAATATATGTGCACTGGATATATAATATATGTGCACTGAATATTTAATATATGTGCACTGGATATATATAATATATGTGCACAGGATATATATAATATATGTGCACTGGATATATAATATATGTGCACTGGATATATACAATATATGTGCACTGGATATATAATATATGTGCACTGGATATATAATATATGTGCACTGGATATATAATATATGTGCACTGGATATTAAATATATGTACACTGGATATATATAATATATGTGCACTGGATATATATAATATATGTACACTGGATATATATAATATATGTGCACTGGATATATATAATATATGTGCACTGGATATATAATATATGTGCACTGAATATTTAATATATGTGCACTGGATATATAATATATGTGCACTGGATGTATATAATATATGTGCACTGGATATATAATATACAGTCCTATGAAAAAGTTTGGGCACCCCTATTAATCTTAATCATTTTTAGTTCTAAATATTTTGGTGTTTATAACAGCCATTTCAGTTTGATATATCTAATAACTGATGGACACAGTAATATTTCAGGATTGAAATGAGGTTTATTGTACTAACAGAAAATGTGCAATATGCATTAAACCAAAATTTGACCGGTGCAAAAGTATGGGCACCTCAACAGAAAAGTGACATTAATATTTAGTAGATCCTCCTTTTGCAAAGATAACAGCCTCTAGTCGCTTCCTGTAGCTTTTAATCAGTTCCTGGATCCTGGATAAAGGTATTTTGGACAAACAATTCAAGTTCAGTTAAGTTAGATGGTCGCCGAGCATGGACAGCCCGCTTCAAATCATCCCACAGATGTTCAATGATATTCAGGTCTGGGGACTGGGATGGCCATTCCAGAACATTGTAATTGTTCCTCTGCATGAATGCCTGAGGATTTGGAGCGGTATTTTGGATCATTGTCTTGCTGAAATATCCATCCCCGGCGTAACTTCAACTTCGTCACTGATTCTTGAACATTATTCTCAAGAATCTGCTGATACTGAGTGGAATCCATGCGACTCTCAACTTTAACAAGATTCCCGATGCCGGCATTGGCCACACAGCCCCAAAGCATGATGGAACCTCCACCAAATTTTACAGTGGGTAGCATGTGTTTTTCTTGGAATGCTGTTTCTTTTTGGACGCCATGCATAACGCCTTTTTTTATAACCAAACAACTCAATTTTTGTTTCCAAAATGAAGCTGCCTTGTCCAAATGTGCTTTTTCATACCTCAGGCAACTCTATTTGTGGCGTACGTGCAGAAACGGCTTCTTTCTCATCACTCTCCCATACAGCTTCTATTTGTGCAAAGTGCGCTGTATTGTTGACCGATGCACAGTGACACCATCTGCAGCAAGATGATGCTGCAGCTCTTTGGAGGTGGTCTGTGGATTGTCCTTGACTGTTCTCACCATTCTTCTTCTCTGCCTTTCTGATATTTTTCTTGGCCTGCCACTTCTGGGCTTAACAAGAACTGTCCCTGTGCTCTTCCATTTCCTTACTATGTTCCTCACAGTGGAAACTGACAGGTTAAATCTCTGAGACAACTTTTTGTATCCTTCCCCTGAACAACTATGTTGAACAATCTTTGTTTTCAGATCATTTGAGAGTTGTTTTGAGTAGCCCATGATGCCACTCTTCAGAGGAGATTCAAATAGGAGATCAACTTGCAATTGGCCACCTTAAATACCTTTTCTTATGATTGGATACATCTGGCTATGAAGTTCAAAACTCACTGAGGTTACAAAACCAATTTTGTGCTTCAGTAAGTCAGTAAAAAGTAGTTAGGGGAATTCAAATCAATAAAATGATAAGGGTGCCCATACTTTTGCACCGGTCAAATTTTGGTTTAATGCATATTGCACATTTTCTGTTAGTACAATAAACCTCATTTCAATCCTGAAATATTACTGTGTCCATCAGTTATTAGATATATCAAACTGAAATGGCTGTTGCAAACACCAAAATATTTAGAACAAAAAATGATTAAGATTAATAGGGGTGCCCAAACTTTTTCATAGGACTGTATGTGCACTGAATATATATAATATATGTGCACTGGATATTTAATATATATGCACTGGATCTATATTATATGTGCACTGGATATATAATATATGTGCACTGGATATATAAAATATGTGCACTGGATATACATAATATATGTGCACTGGATCTAAAATATATGTGCACTGGATATATAAAATATATTTGCACTGGATATATAATATATGTGCACTGAAATTTTAATAAATGTGCACTGGATATATAGATAATATATGTGCACTGGATGTATAATATATGTGCACTGGATATATATAATATATGTGCTCTGGTTATATAATATATGTGCACTGCATATTTATAATATATGTGCACTGGATAAATATGCTATGTGAGCACTGGATATATAATATATGTGCACTGGATATATATATAATATATGTTCATTGGATATATATAATATATGTGCACTGGATATATAATATATGTGCACTGGATTTATAATATATGTGCAATGGATATATATAATATATGTGCACTAGATTTATAATATATGTGCAAAGGATATATATAATATTTGTGCACTGGATATATTATATATGTGCACTTGATATTTAGAATATATGTTCACTGGATATATATAATATATGTGCATTGGAAATATAATGTATGTGCACTGGATATATATATATATATATATATATATATATATAATATATGTGCACTGGATATATAATATATGTGCACTGGATATATATAATATATGTGCACTGATTATTTAATATATGTGCACTGGATATATAATATATGTGCACTGGATAATTAATATATGTGCACTGGATATATATAATATATGTGCGCTGGATATATAATATATGTGCACTAAATATTTAATATATGTGCACTGGATATTAAATATATGTGCATTGGATATACAATATATGTGCACTGTATATATAATATATGTGATCTGAATATTTAATATATGTGCACTGGATATATATAATATATGTGCACTAGATATATAATATATGTGCACTGGATATTTAATATATGTGCACTGGATATATATAATATATGTGCACTGGATATATATAATATGTGTGCACTGGATATATAATATATGTGCACTGGATCTATAATATATGTGCACTGGGTATATATAATATATGTGCAGTGGATATATAATATATGTGCACTGGATATTTATAATATATGTGCACTGGATATATAATATATGTGCACCGGATATATAATATATGTGCACTGGATATATATAATATATGTGCAATGGATATATATAATATATGTGCACTGGATATATGATATATGTGCACTGGATATATAATATATGTGCACTGGATATATAATATATGTGCACTGGATATTTAATATATGTGCACTGAATATATATAATATATGTGCGCTGGATATATAATATATGTGCACTAAATATTTAACATATGTGCACTGGATATTTAATATATGTGCACTGGATATATATAATATAGGTGCACTGGATATATTTAATATATGTGCACTGGATACACAATATATGTGCACTGTATAAATAATATATGTGCACTGAATATTTAATATATGTGCACTGGATATATATAATATATGTGCATTGGATATATAATATATGTGCACTGGATATTTAATATATGTGCACTGGATATATATAATATATGTGCACTGGATATATATAATATATGTGCACTGGATATATATAATATGTGTGCACTGGATATATAATATATGTGCACTGGATACATATAATATATGTGCACTGGATATATAAAATATGTGCACTGGATATATATAATATATGTGCACTGGATCTATAATATATGTGCACAGGATATATATAATATATGTGCACTGGATATATTTAATATATGTGCACTGGATATATAATATATGTGCACTGGATATATAATATATGTGCATTGGATGTATATAATATATGTGCACTGGATATATAATATATGTGCACTGAATATATATAATATATGTGCACTGGATATATAATATATGTGCACTAGATATATAATATATGTGCACTGGATATATAATATATGTGCACTGAATATTTAATATATGTGCACTGGATATATATAATATATGTGCACAGGATATATATAATATATGTGCACTGGATATATAATATATGTGCACTGGATATATACAATATATGTGCACTGGATATATAATATATGTGCACTGGATATATAATATATGTGCACTGGATATATAATATATGTGCACTGGATATTAAATATATGTACACTGGATATATATAATATATGTGCACTGGATATATTTAATATATGTGCACTGGATATATAATATATGTGCACTGAATATTTAATATATGTGCACTGGATATATAATATATGTGCACTGGATGTATATAATATATGTGCACTGGATATATAATATATGTGCACTGAATATATATAATATATGTGCACTGGATATTTAATATATATGCACTGGATCTATATTATATGTGCACTGGATAAATAATATATGTGCAATGAATATTTAATATATGTGCACTGGATTATATAACATATGTGCACTGGATATATAATATATGTGCACTGGATATATAAAATATGTGCACTGGATATATATAATATATGTACACTGGATCTATAATATATGTGCACAGGATATATATAATATATGTGCACTGGATATATTTAATATATGTGCACTGGATATAGAATATATGTGCACTGGATATATAATATATGTGCACTGGATATATATAATATATGTGCACTGGATATATAATATATGTGCACTGGATATATATAATATATGTGCACTGGATATATAATATATGTTCACTGGATATATAATATATGTGCACTGGATATTAAATATATGTGCACTGGATATATATATTATATGTGCAAAGGTTATATTTAATATATGTGCACTGGATATATAATATATGTGCACTGAATATTTAATATATGTGCACTGGATATATAATATATGTGCATTGGATGTATATAATATATGTGCACTGGATATATATAATATATGTGCACTGGATATATATAATATGTGTGCACTGGATATATAATATATGTGCACTGGATATATATAATATATGTTCACTGGATATATAAAATATGTGCACTGGATATATATAATATATGTGCACTGGATCTATAATATATGTGCACAGGATATATATATAATATATGTGCACTGCATATATTTAATATATGTGCACTGGATATATAATATATGTGCACTGGATATATAATATATGTGCACTAAATATTTAACATATGTGCACTGGATATTAAATATATGTGCACTGGATATATATAATATATGTGCACTGGATATATTTAATATATATGCACTGGATACACAATATATGTGCACTGTATAAATAATATATGTGCACTGAATATTTAATATATGTGCACTGGATATATATAATATATGTGCACTGGATATATAATATATGTGCACTAAATATATATATAATATGTGTGCACAGGATATATAATATATGTGCACTGGATATATATAATATATGTGCACTGGATATATAAAATATGTGCACTGGATATATATAATATATGTGCAATGGAACTATAATATATGTGCACAGGATATATATAATATATGTGCACTGGATATATTTAATATATTTGCACTGGATATATAATATATGTGCACTGGATATATAATATATGTGCACTGGATATATATAATATATGTGCACTGGATATATAATATATGTGCACTGGATATATAATATATGTGCAATGGATATATATAATATATGTGCACTGGATATATAATATATGTGCACTGGATATATAATATATGTGCACTGGATATATAATATATGTGCACTGGATATTTAATATATGTGCACTGGATATATATAATATATGTGCGCTGGATATATAATATATGTGCACTAAATATTTAACATATGTGCACTGGATATTTAATATATGTGCACTGGATATATATAATATATGTGCACTGGATATATTTAATATATGTGAACTGGATACACAATATATGTGCACTGTATAAATAATATATGTGCAATGAATATTTAATATATGTGCACTGGATATATATAATATATGTGCACTGGATATATAATATATGTGCACTGGATATTTAATATATGTGCACTGGATATATATAATATATGTGCACTGGATATATAAAATATGTGCACTGGATATAGAATATATGTGCACTGGATATATAATATATGAGCACTGGATATATATAATATATGTGCACTGGATATATAATATATGTGCACTGGATATATAATATATGTGCACTGGATATTAAATATATGTGCACTGGATATATATAATATATGTGCAAAGGTTATATTTAATATATGTGCACTGGATATATAATATATGTGCACTGGATATATATAATATATGTGCAAAGGTTATATTTAATATATGTGCACTGGATATATAATATATGTGCACTGAATATTTAATATATGTGCACTGGATATATAATATATGTGCATTGGATGTATATAATATATGTGCACTGGATATATAATATATGTGCACTGAATATATATAATATATGTGCACTGGATATATAATATATGTGCACTAGATATATAATATATGTGCACTGGATATATAATATGTGTGCACTGAATATTTAATATATGTGCACTGGATATATATAATATATGTGCACAGGATATATATAATATATGTGCACTGGATATATAATATATGTGCACTGGATATATACAATATATGTGCACTGGATATATAATATATGTGCACTGGATATATAATATATGTGCACTGGATATATAATATATGTGCACTGGATATTAAATATATGTACACTGGATATATATAATATATGTGCACTGGATATATATAATATATGTACACTGGATATATATAATATATGTGCACTGGATATATATAATATATGTGCACTGGATATATAATATATGTGCACTGAATATTTAATATATGTGCACTGGATATATAATATATGTGCACTGGATGTATATAATATATGTGCACTGGATATATAATATATGTGCACTGAATATATATAATATATGTGCACTGGATATTTAATATATATGCACTGGATCTATATTATATGTGCACTGGATATATAATATATGTGCACTGGATATATAAAATATGTGCACTGGATATACATAATATATGTGCACTGGATCTAAAATATATGTGCACTGGATATATAAAATATATTTGCACTGGATATATAATATATGTGCACTGAAATTTTAATAAATGTGCACTGGATATATAGATAATATATGTGCACTGGATGTATAATATATGTGCACTGGATATATATAATATATGTGCTCTGGTTATATAATATATGTGCACTGCATATTTATAATATATGTGCACTGGATAAATATGCTATGTGAGCACTGGATATATAATATATGTGCACTGGATATATATATAATATATGTTCATTGGATATATATAATATATGTGCACTGGATATATAATATATGTGCACTGGATTTATAATATATGTGCAATGGATATATATAATATATGTGCACTAGGTTTATAATATATGTGCAAAGGATATATATAATATTTGTGCACTGGATATATTATATATGTGCACTTGATATTTAGAATATATGTGCACTGGATATATATAATATATGTGCATTGGAAATATAATGTATGTGCACTGGATATATATATATATATATATATATATATATGATATATGTGCACTGGATATATAATATATGTGCACTGGATATATATAATATATGTGCACTGATTATTTAATATATGTGCACTGGATATATAATATATGTGCACTGGATAATTAATATATGTGCACTGGATATATATAATATATGTGCACTGGATATATAATATATGTGCACTAAATATTTAATATATGTGCACTGGATATTAAATATATGTGCATTGGATATACAATATATGTGCACTGTATATATAATATATGTGATCTGAATATTTAATATATGTGCACTGGATATATATAATATATGTGCACTAGATATATAATATATGTGCACTGGATATTTAATATATGTGCACTGGATATATATAATATATGTGCACTGGATATATATAATATGTGTGCACTGGATATATAATATATGTGCACTGGATCTATAATATATGTGCACTGGGTATATATAATATATGTGCAGTGGATATATAATATATGTGCACTGGATATTTATAATATATGTGCACTGGATATATAATATATGTGCACCGGATATATAATATATGTGCACTGGATATATATAATATATGTGCAATGGATATATATAATATATGTGCACTGGATATATGATATATGTGCACTGGATATATAATATATGTGCACTGGATATATAATATATGTGCACTGGATATTTAATATATGTGCACTGAATATATATAATATATGTGCGCTGGATATATAATATATGTGCACTAAATATTTAACATATGTGCACTGGATATTTAATATATGTGCACTGGATATATATAATATAGGTGCACTGGATATATTTAATATATGTGCACTGGATACACAATATATGTGCACTGTATAAATAATATATGTGCACTGAATATTTAATATATGTGCACTGGATATATATAATATATGTGCATTGGATATATAATATATGTGCACTGGATATTTAATATATGTGCACTGGATATATATAATATATGTGCACTGGATATATATAATATATGTGCACTGGATATATATAATATGTGTGCACTGGATATATAATATATGTGCACTGGATACATATAATATATGTGCACTGGATATATAAAATATGTGCACTGGATATATATAATATATGTGCACTGGATCTATAATATATGTGCACAGGATATATATAATATATGTGCACTGGATATATTTAATATATGTGCACTGGATATATAATATATGTGCACTGGATATATAATATATGTGCATTGGATGTATATAATATATGTGCACTGGATATATAATATATGTGCACTGAATATATATAATATATGTGCACTGGATATATAATATATGTGCACTAGATATATAATATATGTGCACTGGATATATAATATATGTGCACTGAATATTTAATATATGTGCACTGGATATATATAATATATGTGCACAGGATATATATAATATATGTGCACTGGATATATAATATATGTGCACTGGATATATACAATATATGTGCACTGGATATATAATATATGTGCACTGGATATATAATATATGTGCACTGGATATATAATATATGTGCACTAGATATTAAATATATGTACACTGGATATATATAATATATGTGCACTGGATATATTTAATATATGTGCACTGGATATATAATATATGTGCACTGAATATTTAATATATGTGCACTGGATATATAATATATGTGCACTGGATGTATATAATATATGTGCACTGGATATATAATATATGTGCACTGAATATATATAATATATGTGCACTGGATATTTAATATATATGCACTGGATCTATATTATATGTGCACTGGATAAATAATATATGTGCAATGAATATTTAATATATGTGCACTGGATTATATAACATATGTGCACTGGATATATAATATATGTGCACTGGATATATAAAATATGTGCACTGGATATATATAATATATGTACACTGGATCTATAATATATGTGCACAGGATATATATAATATATGTGCACTGGATATATTTAATATATGTGCACTGGATATAGAATATATGTGCACTGGATATATAATATATGTGCACTGGATATATATAATATATGTGCACTGGATATATAATATATGTGCACTGGATATATATAATATATGTGCACTGGATATATAATATATGTTCACTGGATATATAATATATGTGCACTGGATATTAAATATATGTGCACTGGATATATATATATGTGCAAAGGTTATATTTAATATATGTGCACTGGATATATAATATATGTGCACTGAATATTTAATATATGTGCACTGGATATATAATATATGTGCATTGGATGTATATAATATATGTGCACTGGATATATATAATATATGTGCACTGGATATATATAATATGTGTGCACTGGATATATAATATATGTGCACTGGATATATATAATATATGTTCACTGGATATATAAAATATGTGCACTGGATATATATAATATATGTGCACTGGATCTATAATATATGTGCACAGGATATATATATAATATATGTGCACTGCATATATTTAATATATGTGCACTGGATATATAATATATGTGCACTGGATATATAATATATGTGCACTAAATATTTAACATATGTGCACTGGATATTAAATATATGTGCACTGGATATATATAATATATGTGCACTGGATATATTTAATATATATGCACTGGATACACAATATATGTGCACTGTATAAATAATATATGTGCACTGAATATTTAATATATGTGCACTGGATATATATAATATATGTGCACTGGATATATAATATATGTGCACTAAATATATATATAATATGTGTGCACAGGATATATAATATATGTGCACTGGATATATATAATATATGTGCACTGGATATATAAAATATGTGCACTGGATATATATAATATATGTGCAATGGAACTATAATATATGTGCACAGGATATATATAATATATGTGCACTGGATATATTTAATATATGTGCACTGGATATATAATATATGTGCACTGGATATATAATATATGTGCACTGGATATATATAATATATGTGCACTGGATATATAATATATGTGCACTGGATATATAATATATGTGCAATGGATATATATAATATATGTGCACTGGATATATAATATATGTGCACTGGATATATAATATATGTGCACTGGATATATAATATATGTGCACTGGATATTTAATATATGTGCACTGGATATATATAATATATGTGCGCTGGATATATAATATATGTGCACTAAATATTTAACATATGTGCACTGGATATTTAATATATGTGCACTGGATATATATAATATATGTGCACTGGATATATTTAATATATGTGAACTGGATACACAATATATGTGCACTGTATAAATAATATATGTGCACTGAATATTTAATATATGTGCACTGGATATATATAATATATGTGCACTGGATATATAATATATGTGCACTGGATATTTAATATATGTGCACTGGATATATATAATATATGTGCACTGGATATATAAAATATGTGCACTGGATATATATAATATATGTGCACTGGATCTATAATATATGTGCACAGGATATATATAATATATGTGCACTGGATATATTTAATATATGTGCACTGGATATAGAATATATGTGCACTGGATATATAATATATGAGCACTGGATATATATAATATATGTGCACTGGATATATAATATATGTGCACTGGATATATAATATATGTGCACTGGATATTAAATATATGTGCACTGGATATATATAATATATGTGCAAAGGTTATATTTAATATATGTGCACTGGATATATAATATATGTGCACTGGATATATATAATATATGTGCAAAGGTTATATTTAATATATGTGCACTGGATATATAATATATGTGCACTGAATATTTAATATATGTGCACTGGATATATAATATATGTGCATTGGATGTATATAATATATGTGCACTGGATATATAATATATGTGCACTGAATATATATAATATATGTGCACTGGATATATAATATATGTGAACTAGATATATAATATATGTGCACTGGATATATAATATGTGTGCACTGAATATTTAATATATGTGCACTGGATATATATAATATATGTGCACAGGATATATATAATATATGTGCACTGGATATATAATATATGTGCACTGGATATATACAATATATGTGCACTGGATATATAATATATGTGCACTGGATATATAATATATGTGCACTGGATATATAATATATGTGCACTGGATATTAAATATATGTACACTGGATATATATAATATATGTGCACTGGATATATATAATATATGTACACTGGATATATATAATATATGTGCACTGGATATATATAATATATGTGCACTGGATATATAATATATGTGCACTGAATATTTAATATATGTGCACTGGATATATAATATATGTGCACTGGATGTATATAATATATGTGCACTGGATATATAATATATGTGCACTGAATATATATAATATATGTGCACTGGATATTTAATATATATGCACTGGATCTATATTATATGTGCACTGGATATATAATATATGTGCACTGGATATATAAAATATGTGCACTGGATATACATAATATATGTGCACTGGATCTAAAATATATGTGCACTGGATATATAAAATATATTTGCACTGGATATATAATATATGTGCACTGAAATTTTAATAAATGTGCACTGGATATATAGATAATATATGTGCACTGGATGTATAATATATGTGCACTGGATATATATAATATATGTGCTCTGGTTATATAATATATGTGCACTGCATATTTATAATATATGTGCACTGGATAAATATGCTATGTGAGCACTGGATATATAATATATGTGCACTGGATTTATAATATATGTGCAATGGATATATATAATATATGTGCACTAGGTTTATAATATATGTGCAAAGGATATATATAATATTTGTGCACTGGATATATTATATATGTGCACTTGATATTTAGAATATATGTGCACTGGATATATATAATATATGTGCATTGGAAATATAATGTATGTGCACTGGATATATATATATATATATATATATATATATATATATATATAATATATGTGCACTGGATATATAATATATGTGCACTGGATATATATAATATATGTGCACTGATTATTTAATATATGTGCACTGGATATATAATATATGTGCACTGGATAATTAATATATGTGCACTGGATATATATAATATATGTGCACTGGATATATAATATATGTGCACTAAATATTTAATATATGTGCACTGGATATTAAATATATGTGCATTGGATATACAATATATGTGCACTGTATATATAATATATGTGATCTGAATATTTAATATATGTGCACTGGATATATATAATATATGTGCACTAGATATATAATATATGTGCACTGGATATTTAATATATGTGCACTGGATATATATAATATATGTGCACTGGATATATATAATATGTGTGCACTGGATATATAATATATGTGCACTGGATCTATAATATATGTGCACTGGGTATATATAATATATGTGCAGTGGATATATAATATATGTGCACTGGATATTTATAATATATGTGCACTGGATATATAATATATGTGCACCGGATATATAATATATGTGCACTGGATATATATAATATATTTGCATGGATATATAATAAATGTGCACTTGATATATAATATATGTGCACTGGATATTTAAAATATGTGCACTGGATATATATAATATATGTGCGCTGGATATATAATATATGTGCACTAAATATTTAACATATGTGCACTGGATATTAAATATATGTGCACTGGATATATATAATATATGTGCACTGGATATATTTAATATATGTGCACTGGATACACAATTTATGTGCACTGTATAAATAATATATGTGCACTGAATATTTAATATATGTGCACTGGATATATATAATATATGTGCACTGGATATATAATATATGTGCACTGGATATATAATATATGTGCACTGGATATTTAATATATGTGCACTGGATATATATAATATATGTGCACTGGATATATATAATATATGTGCACTGGATATATATAATATATGTGCACTGGATATATAATATATGTGCACTGGATATATAATATATGTGCACTGGATATATATAATATATGTGCACTGGATATATAATATATGTGCAATGGATATATATAATATATGTGCACTGGATATATGATATATGTGCACTGGATATATAATATATGTGCACTGGATATATAATATATGTGCACTGGATATTTAATATATGTGCACTGAATATATATAATATATGTGCGCTGGATATATAATATATGTGCACTAAATATTTAACATATGTGCACTGGATATTTAATATATGTGCACTGGATATATATAATATAGGTGCACTGGATATATTTAATATATGTGCACTGGATACACAATATATGTGCACTGTATAAATAATATATGTGCACTGAATATTTAATATATGTGCACTGGATATATATAATATATGTGCATTGGATATATAATATATGTGCACTGGATATTTAATATATGTGCACTGGATATATATAATATATGTGCACTGGATATATATAATATATGTGCACTGGATATATATAATATGTGTGCACTGGATATATAATATATGTGCACTGGATACATATAATATATGTGCACTGGATATATAAAATATGTGCACTGGATATATATAATATATGTGCACTGGATCTATAATATATGTGCAAAGGATATATATAATATATGTGCACTGGATATATTTAATATATGTGCACTGGATATATAATATATGTGCACTGGATATATAATATATGTGCATTGGATGTATATAATATATGTGCACTGGATATATAATATATGTGCACTGAATATATATAATATATGTGCACTGGATATATAATATATGTGCACTAGATATATAATATATGTGCACTGGATATATAATATATGTGCACTGAATATTTAATATATGTGCACTGGATATATATAATATATGTGCACAGGATATATATAATATATGTGCACTGGATATATAATATATGTGCACTGGATATATACAATATATGTGCACTGGATATATAATATATGTGCACTGGATATATAATATATGTGCACTGGATATATAATATATGTGCACTGGATATTAAATATATGTACACTGGATATATATAATATATGTGCACTGGATATATTTAATATATGTGCACTGGATATATAATATATGTGCACTGAATATTTAATATATGTGCACTGGATATATAATATATGTGCACTGGATGTATATAATATATGTGCACTGGATATATAATATATGTGCACTGAATATATATAATATATGTGCACTGGATATTTAATATATATGCACTGGATCTATATTATATGTGCACTGGATAAATAATATATGTGCAATGAATATTTAATATATGTGCACTGGATTATATAACATATGTGCACTGGATATATAATATATGTGCACTGGATATATAAAATATGTGCACTGGATATATATAATATATGTACACTGGATCTATAATATATGTGCACAGGATATATATAATATATGTGCACTGGATATATTTAATATATGTGCACTGGATATAGAATATATGTGCACTGGATATATAATATATGTGCACTGGATATATATAATATATGTGCACTGGATATATAATATATGTGCACTGGATATATATAATATATGTGCACTGGATATATAATATATGTTCACTGGATATATAATATATGTGCACTGGATATTAAATATATGTGCACTGGATATATATATTATATGTGCAAAGGTTTTATTTAATATATGTGCACTGGATATATAATATATGTGCACTGAATATTTAATATATGTGCACTGGATATATAATATATGTGCATTGGATGTATATAATATATGTGCACTGGATATATATAATATATGTGCACTGGATATATATAATATGTGTGCACTGGATATATAATATATGTGCACTGGATATATATAATATATGTTCACTGGATATATAAAATATGTGCACTGGATATATATAATATATGTGCACTGGATCTATAATATATGTGCACAGGATATATATATAATATATGTGCACTGCATATATTTAATATATGTGCACTGGATATATAATATATGTGCACTGGATATATAATATATGTGCACTAAATATTTAACATATGTGCACTGGATATTAAATATATGTGCACTGGATATATATAATATATGTGCACTGGATATATTTAATATATATGCACTGGATACACAATATATGTGCACTGTATAAATAATATATGTGCACTGAATATTTAATATATGTGCACTGGATATATATAATATATGTGCACTGGATATATAATATATGTGCACTGGATATATATAATATGTGTGCACAGGATATATAATATATGTGCACTGGATATATATAATATATGTGCACTGGATATATAAAATATGTGCACTGGATATATATAATATATGTGCAATGGAACTATAATATATGTGCAGAGGATATATATAATATATGTGCACCGGATATATTTAATATATGTGCACTGGATATATAATATATGTGCACTGGATATATAATATATGTGCACTGGATATATATAATATATGTGCACTGGATATATAATATATGTGCACTGGATATATATAATATATGTGCACTGGATATATAATATATGTGCAATGGATATATATAATATATGTGCACTGGATATATAATATATGTGCACTGGATATATAATATATGTGCACTGGATATATAATATATGTGCACTGGATATTTAATATATGTGCACTGGATATATATAATATATGTGCGCTGGATATATAATATATGTGCACTAAATATTTAACATATGTGCACTGGATATATATAATATATGTGCACTGGATATATTTAATATATGTGAACTGGATACACAATATATGTGCACTGTATAAATAATATATGTGCACTGAATATTTAATATATGTGCACTGGATATATATAATATATGTGCACTGGATATATAATATATGTGCACTGGATATTTAAAATATGTGCACTGGATATATATAATATATGTGCACTGGATATATAATATATGTGCACTGGATACATATAATATATGTGCACTGGATATATAAAATATGTGCACTGGATATATATAATATATGTGCACTGGATCTATAATATATGTGCACAGGATATATATAATATATGTGCACTGGATATATTTAATATATGTGCACTGGATATAGAATATATGTGCACTGGATATATAATATATGAGCACTGGATATATATAATATATGTGCACTGGATATATAATATATGTGCACTGGATATATAATATATGTGCACTGGATATTAAATATATGTGCACTGGATATATATAATATATGTGCAAAGGTTATATTTAATATATGTGCACTGGATATATAATATATGTGCACTGGATATATATAATATATGTGCAAAGGTTATATTTAATATATGTGCACTGGATATATAATATATGTGCACTGAATATTTAATATATGTGCACTGGATATATAATATATGTGCATTGGATGTATATAATATATGTGCACTGGATATATAATATATGTGCACTGAATATATATAATATATGTGCACTGGATATATAATATATGTGCACTAGATATATAATATATGTGCACTGGATATATAATATATGTGCACTGAATATTTAATATATGTGCACTGGATATATATAATATATGTGCACAGGATATATATAATATATGTGCACTGGATATATAATATATGTGAGCTGGATATATATAATATATGTGCGCTGGATATATAATATATGTGCACTAAATATTTAATATATGTGCACTGGATATTAAATATATGTGCATTGGATATACAATATATGTGCACTGTATATATAATATATGTGATCTGAATATTTAATATATGTGCACTGGATATATATAATATATGTGCACTAGATATATAATATATGTGCACTGGATATTTAATATATGTGCACTGGATATATATAATATATGTGCACTGGATATATATAATATGTGTGCACTGGATATATAATATATGTGCACTGGATCTATAATATATGTGCACTGGGTATATATAATATATGTGCAGTGGATATATAATATATGTGCACTGGATATTTATAATATATGTGCACTGGATATATAATATATGTGCACCGGATATATAATATATGTGCACTGGATATATATAATATATTTGCATGGATATATAATAAATGTGCACTTGATATATAATATATGTGCACTGGATATTTAAAATATGTGCACTGGATATATATAATATATGTGCGCTGGATATATAATATATGTGCACTAAATATTTAACATATGTGCACTGGATATTAAATATATGTGCACTGGATATATATAATATATGTGCACTGGATATATTTAATATATGTGCACTGGATACACAATATATGTGCACTGTATAAATAATATATGTGCACTGAATATTTAATATATGTGCACTGGATATATATAATATATGTGCACTGGATATATAATATATGTGCACTGGATATATAATATATGTGCACTGGATATTTAATATATGTGCACTGGATATATATAATATATGTGCACTGGATATATATAATATATGTGCACTGGATATATATAATATATGTGCACTGGATATATAATATATGTGCACTGGATATATAATATATGTGCACTGGATATATATAATATATGTGTACTGGATATATAATATATGTGCAATGGATATATATAATATATGTGCACTGGATATATGATATATGTGCACTGGATATATAATATATGTGCACTGGATATATAATATATGTGCACTGGATATTTAATATATGTGCACTGAATATATATAATATATGTGCGCTGGATATATAATATATGTGCACTAAATATTTAACATATGTGCACTGGATATTTAATATATGTGCACTGGATATATATAATATAGGTGCACTGGATATATTTAATATATGTGCACTGGATACACAATATATGTGCACTGTATAAATAATATATGTGCACTGAATATTTAATATATGTGCACTGGATATATATAATATATGTGCATTGGATATATAATATATGTGCACTGGATATTTAATATATGTGCACTGGATATATATAATATATGTGCACTGGATATATATAATATATGTGCACTGGATATATATAATATGTGTGCACTGGATATATAATATATGTGCACTGGATACATATAATATATGTGCACTGGATATATAAAATATGTGCACTGGATATATATAATATATGTGCACTGGATCTATAATATATGTGCACAGGATATATATAATATATGTGCACTGGATATATTTAATATATGTGCACTGGATATATAATATATGTGCACTGGATATATAATATATGTGCACTGGATGTATATAATATATGTGCACTGGATATATAATATATGTGCACTGGATATATATAATATATGTGCACTGGATATATAATATATGTGCAATGGATATATATAATATATGTGCACTGGATATATGATATATGTGCACTGGATATATAATATATGTGCACTGGATATATAATATATGTGCACTGGATATTTAATATATGTGCACTGAATATATATAATATATGTGCGCTGGATATATAATATATGTGCACTAAATATTTAACATATGTGCACTGGATATTTAATATATGTGCACTGGATATATATAATATAGGTGCACTGGATATATTTAATATATGTGCACTGGATACACAATATATGTGCACTGTATAAATAATATATGTGCACTGAATATTTAATATATGTGCACTGGATATATATAATATATGTGCATTGGATATATAATATATGTGCACTGGATATTTAATATATGTGCACTGGATATATATAATATATGTGCACTGGATATATAATATATGTGCATTAGATATATAATATATGTGCACTGGATATATAATATATGTGCACTGAATATTTAATATATGTGCACTGGATATATATAATATATGTGCACAGGATATATATAATATATGTGCACTGGATATATAATATATGTGCACTGGATATATACAATATATGTGCACTGGATATATAATATATGTGCACTGGATATATAATATATGTGCACTGGATATATAATATATGTGCACTGGATATTAAATATATGTACACTGGATATATATAATATATGTGCACTGGATATATTTAATATATGTGCACTGGATATATAATATATGTGCACTGAATATTTAATATATGTGCACTGGATATATAATATATGTGCACTGGATGTATATAATATATGTGCACTGGATATATAATATATGTGCACTGAATATATATAATATATGTGCACTGGATATTTAATATATATGCACTGGATCTATATTATATGTGCACTGGATAAATAATATATGTGCAATGAATATTTAATATTTGTGCACTGGATTATATAACATATGTGCACTGGATATATAATATATGTGCACTGGATATATAAAATATGTGCACTGGATATATATAATATATGTACACTGGATCTATAATATATGTGCACAGGATATATATAATATATGTGCACTGGATATATTTAATATATGTGCACTGGATATAGAATATATGTGCACTGGATATATAATATATGTGCACTGGATATATATAATATATGTGCACTGGATATATAATATATGTGCACTGGATATATATAATATATGTGCACTGGATATATAATATATGTTCACTGGATATATAATATATGTGCACTGGATATTAAATATATGTGCACTGGATATATATATTATATGTGCAAAGGTTATATTTAATATATGTGCACTGGATATATAATATATGTGCACTGAATATTTAATATATGTGCACTGGATATATAATATATGTGCATTGGATGTATATAATATATGTGCACTGGATATATATAATATATGTGCACTGGATATATATAATATGTGTGCACTGGATATATAATATATGTGCACTGGATATATATAATATGTGTTCACTGGATATATAAAATATGTGCACTGGATATATATAATATATGTGCACTGGATCTATAATATATGTGCACAGGATATATATATAATATATGTGCACTGCATATATTTAATATATGTGCACTGGATATATAATATATGTGCACTGGATATATAATATATGTGCACTAAATATTTAACATATGTGCACTGGATATTAAATATATGTGCACTGGATATATATAATATATGTGCACTGGATATATTTAATATATATGCACTGGATACACAATATATGTGCACTGTATAAATAATATATGTGCACTGAATATTTAATATATGTGCACTGGATATATATAATATATGTGCACTGGATATATAATATATGTGCACTGGATATATATAATATGTGTGCACAGGATATATAATATATGTGCACTGGATATATATAATATATGTGCACTGGATATATAAAATATGTGCACTGGATATATATAATATATGTGCAATGGAACTATAATATATGTGCACAGGATATATATAATATATGTGCACTGGATATATATAATATATGTGCACTGGATATATAATATATGTGCACTGGATATATATAATATATGTGCACTGGATATATAATATATGTGCAATGGATATATATAATATATGTGCACTGGATATATAATATATGTGCACTGGATATATAATATATGTGCACTGGATATATAATATATGTGCACTGGATATTTAATATATGTGCACTGGATATATATAATATATGTGCACTGGATATATTTAATATATGTGAACTGGATACACAATATATGTGCACTGTATAAATAATATATGTGCACTGAATATTTAATATATGTGCACTGGATATATATAATATATGTGCACTGGATATATAATATATGTGCACTGGATATTTAATATATGTGCACTGGATATATATAATATATGTGCACTGGATATATAATATATGTGCACTGGATACATATAATATATGTGCACTGGATATATAAAATATGTGCACTGGATATATATAATATATGTGCACTGGATCTATAATATATGTGCACAGGATATATATAATATATGTGCACTGGATATATTTAATATATGTGCACTGGATATAGAATATATGTGCACTGGATATATAATATATGAGCACTGGATATATATAATATATGTGCACTGGATATATAATATATGTGCACTGGATATATAATATATGTGCACTGGATATTAAATATATGTGCACTGGATATATATAATATATGTGCAAAGGTTATATTTAATATATGTGCACTGGATATATAATATATGTGCACTGGATATAGATAATATATGTGCAAAGGTTATATTTAATATATGTGCACTGGATATATAATATATGTGCACTGAATATTTAATATATGTGCACTGGATATATAATATATGTGCATTGGATGTATATAATATATGTGCACTGGATATATAATATATGTGCACTGAATATATATAATATATGTGCACTGGATATATAATATATGTGCACTAGATATATAATATATGTGCACTGGATATATAATATATGTGCACTGAATATTTAATGTATGTGCACTGGATATATATAATATATGTGCACAGGATATATATAATATATGTGCACTGGATATATAATATATGTGCACTGGATATATACAATATATGTGCACTGGATATATAATATATGTGCACTGGATATATAATATATGTGCACTGGATATATAATATATGTGCACTGGATATTAAATATATGTACACTGGATATATATAATATATGTGCACTGGATATATATAATATATGTACACTGGATATATATAATATATGTGCACTGGATATATATAATATATGTGCACTGGATATATAATATATGTGCACTGAATATTTAATATATGTGCACTGGATATATAATATATGTGCACTGGATGTATATAATATATGTGCACTGGATATATAATATATGTGCACTGAATATATATAATATATGTGCACTGGATATTTAATATATATGCACTGGATCTATATTATATGTGCACTGGATATATAATATATGTGCACTGGATATATAAAATATGTGCACTGGATATACATAATATATGTGCACTGGATCTAAAATATATGTGCACTGGATATATAAAATATATTTGCACTGGATATATAATATATGTGCACTGAAATTTTAATAAATGTGCACTGGATATATAGATAATATATGTGCACTGGATGTATAATATATGTGCACTGGATATATATAATATATGTGCTCTGGTTATATAATATATGTGCACTGCATATTTATAATATATGTGCACTGGATAAATATGCTATGTGAGCACTGGATATATAATATATGTGCACTGGATATATATATATAATATATGTTCATTGGATATATATAATATATGTGCACTGGATATATAATATATGTGCACTGGATTTATAATATATGTGCAATGGATATATATAATATATGTGCACTAGATTTATAATATATGTGCAAAGGATATATAT